>NC_083638.1:31321399-31510340 GCF_963576545.1 Limanda limanda | reverse complement strand
CAGCTGTTTATGGACATTTGGGATGATGTGTGATGAAAAAATTCAAGAATTTAACCCATTTCTTCCAAAAAAAGGCATATCTCCCTGTTTCCAGCGCTTTTCTGACACTTGGGCTGACATGTGATGAAAAAGTCAGAAATCTTAATCAATGCTTCCAAAAAAGGCTTATCTCCCCGTTTCCAGCTGTTTAGTGACATTTGGGATGATGTGTGATGAAAAATTCAAGAATTTAACCATTTCTTCCAAAAAAGGCTTATCTCCCTGTTTCCAGCGCTTTTCTGACACTTGAGCTGATATGTGATGAAAAAGTCAAAATGTTAACCATTGCTTCCAAAAAAGGCTTATCTCCCCGTTTCCAGCTGTTTATTGACATTTGGAGTGATGTGTGATGAAAAATTCAAGAATTTAACCATTTCTTCCAAAAAAGGCTTATCTCCCTGTTTCCAGCGCTTTTCTGACACTTGGGCTGACATGTGATGAAAAAGTCAGAAATCTTAATCAATGCTTCCAAAAAAGGCTTATCTCCCCGTTTCCAGCTGTTTAGTGACATTTGGGATGATGTGTGTTGAAAAATTCAAGAATTTAACCATTTCTTCCAAAAAAGGCTTATCTCCCTGTTTCCAGCGTTTTTCTGACACTTGGGCTGACATGTGATGAAAAAGTCAGAAATCTTAATCAATGCTTCCAAAAAAGGCTTATCTCCCCGTTTCCAGCTGTTTAGTGACATTTGGGATGATGTGTGATGAAAAATTCAAGAATTTAACCATTTCTTCCAAACAAGGCATATCTCCCTGTTTCCAGCGCTTTTCTGACACTTGGGCTGACATGTGATGAAAAAGTCAGAAATCTTAATCAATGCTTCCAAAAAAGGCTTATCTCCCCGTTTCCAGCTGTTAAGTGACATTTGGGATGATGTGTGATGAAAAATTCAAGAATTTAACCATTTCTTCCAAACAAGGCATATCTCCCTGTTTCCAGCGCTTTTCTGACACTTGGGCTGACATGTGATGAAAAAGTCAGAAATCTTAATCAATGCTTCAAAAAAGGCTGATCTCCCCGTTTACAGCTGTTTAGTGACATTTGGGATGATGTGTGATGAAAAATTCAAGAATTTAACCATTTCTTCCAAAAAAGGCTTATCTCCCTGTTTCCAGCGCTTTTCTGACACTTGAGCTGATATGTGATGAAAAAGTCAAAATGTTAACCATTGCTTAAAAAAGGCTTATCTCCCCGTTTCCAGCTGTTTATTGACATTTGGAGTGATGTGTGATGAAAAATTCAAGAATTTAACCATTTCTTCCAAAAAAAGGCATATCTCCCTGTTTCCAGTGCTTTTCTGACACTTGGGCTGACATGTGATGAAAAAGTCAGAAATCTTAATCAATGCTTCCAAAAAAGGCTTATCTCCCCGTTTCCAGCTGCTTAGTGACATTTGGGGATGATGTGTGATGAAAAATTCAAGAATTGAACCATTTCTTCCAAAAAAAGGCATATCTCCCTGTTTCCAGCGCTTTTCTGACACTGGAGCTGATATGTGATGAAAAAGTCAAAATGTTAACCATTGCTTCCAAAAAAGGCTTATCTCCCCGTTTCCAGCTGTTTTAGTGACATTTGGGATGATCTGTGATTAAAAATTCAAGAATTTAACCATTTCTTCCAAAAAAGGCATATCTCCCTGTTTCCAGCGCTTTTTTTGACACTTGGGCTGACATGTGATGAAAAAGTCAGAAATCTTAATCAATGTTTCCAAAAAAGGCTTATCTCCCCGTTTTCAGCTGTTTAGTGACATTTGGGATGATGTGTGATGAAAAATTCAAGAATTTAATCATTTCTTCCAAAAAGGCATATCTCCCTGTTTCCAGTGCTTTTCTGACACTTGGGCTGACATGTGATGAAAAAGTCAGAAATCTTAATCAATGCTTCCAAAAAAGGCTTATCTCCCCGTTTCCAGCTGTTTAGTGACATTTGGGATGATGTGTGATGAAAAAATTCAAGAATTTAACCATTTCTTCCAAAAAAGGCTTATCTCCCTGTTTCCAGCGCTTTTCTGACACTTGGGCTGACATGTGATGAAAAAGTCAGAAATCTTAATCAATGCTTCCAAAAAAGGCTTATCTCCCCGTTTCCAGCTGTTTAGTGACATTTGGGATGATGTGTGATGAAAAATTCAAGAATTTAACCATTTCTTCCAAAAAAAGGCATATCTCCCTGTTTCCAGCGCTTTTCTGACACTTGGGCTGACATGTGATGAAAAAGTCAGAAATCTTAATCAATGCTTCCAAAAAAGGCTTATCTCCCCGTTTCCAGCTGTTTAGTGACATTTGGGATGATGTGTGATGAAAAATTCAAGAATTTAACCATTCCTTCCAAACAAGGCATATCTCCCTGTTTCCAGCGCTTTTCTGACACTTGGGCTGACATGTGATGAAAAAGTCAGAAATCTTAATCAATGCTTCCAAAAAAGGCTGATCTCCCCGTTTACAGCTGTTTAGTGACATTTGGGATGATGTGTGATGAAAAATTCAAGAATTTAACCACTTCTTCCAAAAAAGGCTTATCTCCCTGTTTCCAGCGCTTTTTTGACACTTGGGCTGACATGTGATGAAAAAGTCAAAATGGTAACCATTGCTTCCAAAAAAGGCTTATCTCCCGTTTCCAGCTGTTTAGTGACATTTGGGATGATGTGTGATGAAAAATTCAAGAATTTAACCATTTCTTCCCAAAAAGGCTTATCTCCCTGTTTCCAGCGCTTTTCTGACTTTTGGGCTGACATGTGATGAAAAAGTCAGAAATCTTAATCAATGTTTCCAAAAAAGGCTTATCTCCCCGTTTCCAGCTGTTTAGTGCCATTTGGGATGATGTGTGATGAAAAATTCAAGAATTTAACCATTTCTTCCAAAAAAGGCATATCTCCCTGTTTCCAGCGCTTTTCTGACACTTGGGCTGATATGTGATGAAAAAGTCAGAAATCTTAATCAATGCTTCCAAAAAAGGCTTATCTCCCCGTTTTCAGCTGTTTAATGACATTTGGGATGATGTGTGATGAAAAATTCAAGAATTTAACCATTTCTTCCAAAAAAGGCTTATCTCCCTGTTTCCAGCGCTTTTCTGACACTTGGGCTGACATGTGATGAAAAAGTCAGAAATATTAATCAATGCTTCCAAAAAAGGCTTATCTCCCCGTTTCCAGCTGTTTAGTGCCATTTGGGATGATGTGTGATGAAAAATTCAAGAATTTAACCATGTCTTCCAAAAAAGGCATATCTCCCTGTTTCCAGCGCTTTTCTGACACTTGGGCTGACATGTGATGAAAAAGTCAGAAATCTTAATCAATGCTTCCAAAAAAGGCTTATCTCCCTGTTTCCAGCGCTTTTCTGACACTTGGGCTGACATGTGATGAAAAAGTCAGAAATCTTAATCAATGCTTCCAAAAAAGGCTTATCTCCCCGTGTCCAGCTGTTTAGTGACATTTGGGATGATGTGTGATGAAAAATTCAAGAATTTAACCATTTCTTCCAAAAAAGGCTTATCTCCCTGTTTCCAGCGTTTTTCTGACACTTGGGCTGACATGTGATGAAAAAGTCAGAAATCTTAATCAATGCTTCCAAAAAAGGCTTATCTCCCCGTTTCCAGCTGTTTAGTGCCATTTGGGATGATGTGTGATGAAAATTTCAAGAATTTAACCATTTCTTCCAAAAAAGGCATATCTCCCTGTTTCCAGCGCTTTTCTGACACTTGGGCTGACATGTGATGAAAAAGTCAGAAATCTTAATCAATGCTTCCAAAAAAGGCTTATCTCCCCGTTTCCAGCTGTTTAGTGACATTTGGGATGATGTGTGATGAAAAATTCAAGAATTTAACCATTTCTTCCAAAAAAAGGCATATCTCCCTGTTTCCAGCGCTTTTCTGACACTTGAGCTGATATGTGATGAAAAAGTCAAAATGGTAACCATTGCTTCCAAAAAAGGCTTATCTCCCCGTCTCCAGCTGTTTAGTGACATTTGGGATGATGTGTGATGAAAAATTCAAGAATTTAACCATTTCTTCCAAAAAAGGCTTATCTCCCTGTTTCCAGCGCTTTTCTGACACTTGGGCTGACATGTGATGAAAAAGTCAGAAATCTTAATCAATGCTTCCAAAAAAGGCTTATCTCCCCGTTTCCAGCTGTTTAGTGACATTTGGGATGATGTGTGAACAAAAATTCAAGAATTTAACCATTTCTTCCAAACAAGGCATATCTCCCTGTTTCGAGCGCTTTTCTGACACTTGGGCTGACATGTGATGAAAAAGTCAGAAATCTTAATCAATGCTTCCAAAAAAGGCTTATCTCCCCGTTTCCAGCTGTTTAGTGACATTTGGGATGATGTGTGATGAAAAATTCAAGAATTTAACCATTTCTTCCAAAAAAAGGCATATCTCCCTGTTTCCAGCGCTTTTCTGACACTTGAGCTGATATGTGATGAAAAAGTCAGAAATCTTAATCAATGCCTCCAAAAAAGGCTTATCTCCCCGTTTCCAGCTGTTTAGTGACATTTGGGATGATGTGTGATTAAAAATTCAAGAATTTAACCATTTCTTCCAAAAAAGGCATATCTCCCTGTTTCCAGCGCTTTTTTGACACTTGGGCTGACATGTGATGAAAAAGTCAGAAATCTTAATCAATGCTTCCAAAAAAGGCTTATCTCCCCGTTTCCAGCTGTTTAGTGCCATTTGGGATGATGTGTGATGAAAAATTCAAGAATTTAACCATTTCTTCCAAAAAAAGGCATATCTCCCTGTATCCAGCGCTTTTCTGACACTGGACCTGATATGTGATGAAAAAGTCAAAATCTTAACCATTGCTTCCAAAAAAGGCTTATCTCCCCGTTTCCAGCTGTTTAGTGACATTTGGGATGATGTGTGATTAAAAATTCAAGAATTTAACCATTTCTTCCAAAAAAGGCATATCTCCCTGTTTCCAGCGCTTTTTTGACACTTGGGCTGACATGTGATGAAAAAGTCAGAAATCTTAATCAATGCTTCCAAAAAAGGCTTATCTCCCCGTTTCCAGCTGTTTAGTGACATTTGGGATGATGTGTGATGAAAAATTCAAGAATTTAACCATTTCTTCCAAAAAAGGCATATCTCCCTGTTTCCAGCGCTTTTTTGACACTTGGGCTGACATGTGATGAAAAAGTCAGAAATCTTAATCAATGTTTCCAAAAAAGGCTTATCTCCCCGTTTCCAGCTGTTTAGTGACATTTGGGATGATCTGTGATTAAAAATTCAAGAATTTAACCATTTCTTCCAAAAAAGGCATATCTCCCTGTTTCCAGCGCTTTTTTGACACTTGGGCTGACATGTGATGAAAAAGTCAGAAATCTTAATCAATGCTTCCAAAAAAGGCTTATCTCCCCGTTTCCAGCTGTTTAGTGACATTTGGGATGATGTGTGATGAAAAATTCAAGAATTTAATCATTTCTTCCAAAAAAGGCATATCTCCCTGTTTCCAGTGCTTTTCTGACACTTGGGCTGACATGTGATGAAAAAGTCAGAAATCTTAATCAATGCTTCCAAAAAAGGCTTATCTCCCCGTTTCCAGCTGTTTAGTGACATTTGGGATGATGTGTGATGAAAAATTCAAGAATTTAACCATTTCTTCCAAAAAAGGCTTATCTCCCTGTTTCCAGCGCTTTTCTGACACTTGGGCTGACATGTGATGAAAAAGTCAGAAATCTTAATCAATGCTTCCAAAAAAGGCTTATCTCCCCGTTTCCAGCTGTTTAGTGACATTTGGGATGATGTGTGATGAAAAATTCAAGAATTTAACCATTTCTTACAAAAAAGGCTTATCTCCCTGTTTCCAGCGCTTTTCTGACACTGGAGCTGATATGTGATGAAAAAGTCAAAATCTTAACCATTGCTTCCAAAAAAGGCTTATAACCCCGTTTCCAGCTGTTTAGTGACATTTGGGATGATGTGTGATTAAAAATTCAAGAATTTAACCATTTCTTCCAAAAAAGGCATATCTCCCTGTTTCCAGCGCTTTTTTGACACTTGGGCTGACATGTGATGAAAAAGTCAGAAATCTTAATCAATGCTTCCAAAAAAGGCTTATCTCCCCGTTTCCAGCTGTTTAGTGCCATTTGGGATGATGTGTGATGAAAAATTCAAGAATTTAACCATTTCTTCCAAAAAAAGGCATATCTCCCTGTATCCAGCGCTTTTCTGACACTGGAGCTGATATGTGATGAAAAAGTCAAAATCTTAACCATTGCTTCCAAAAAAGGCGTATCTCCCCGTTTCCAGCTGTTTAGTGACATTTGGGATGATGTTTGATTAAAAATTCAAGAATTTAACCATTTCTTCCAAAAAAAGGCATATCTCCCTGTTTCCAGCGCTTTTCTGACACTTGAGCTGATATGTGATGAAAAAGTCAAAATGTTAACCATTGCTTCCAAAAAAGGCTTATCTCCCCGTTTCCAGCTGTTTAGTGACATTTGGGATGATCTGTGATTAAAAATTCAAGAATTTAACCATTTCTTCCAAAAAAGGCATATCTCCCTGTTTCCAGCGCTTTTTTGACACTTGGGCTGACATGTGATGAAAAAGTCAGAAATCTTAATCAATGCTTCCAAAAAAGGCTTATCTCCCCGTTTCCAGCTGTTTAGTGACATTTGGGATGATGTGTGATGAAAAATTCAAGAATTTAACCATTTCTTCCAAAAAAAGGCATATCTCCCTGTTTCCAGCGCTTTTCTGACACTTGAGCTGATATGTGATGAAAAAGTCAAAATGGTAACCATTGCTTCCAAAAAAGGCTTATCTCCCCGTTTCCAGCTGTTTAGTGACATTTGGGATGATGTGTGATGAAAAATTCAAGAATTTAACCATTTCTTCCAAAAAAGGCTTATCTCCCTGTTTCCAGCGCTTTTCTGACTTTTGGGCTGACATGTGATGAAAAAGTCAGAAATCTTAATCAATGTTTCCAAAAAAGGCTTATCTCCCCGTTTCCAGCTGTTTAGTGCCATTTGGGATGATGTGTGATGAAAAATTCAAGAATTTAACCATTTCTTCCAAAAAAGGCATATCCCCCTGTTTCCAGCGCTTTTCTGACACTCGAGCTGATATGTGATGAAAAAGTCAAAATGGTAACCATTGCTTCCAAAAAAGGCTTATCTCCCCGTTTCCAGCTGTTTAGTGACATTTGGGATGATGTGTGATGAAAAATTCAAGAATTTAACCATTTCTTCCAAAAAAGGCTTATCTCCCTGTTTCCAGCGTTTTTCTGACACTTGGGCTGACATGTGATGAAAAAGTCAGAAATCTTAATCAATGCTTCCAAAAAAGGAATATCTCCCCGTTTCCAGCTGTTTATTGACATTTGGGATGATGTGTGATGAAAAATTCAAGAATTTAACCATTTCTTCCAAAAAAAGGCATATCTCCCTGTTTCCAGCGCTTTTCTGACACTTGAGCTGATATGTGATGAAAAAGTCAAAATGTTAACCATTGCTTCCAAAAAAGGCTTATCTCCCCGTTTCCAGCTGTTTATTGACATTTGGAGTGATGTGTGATGAAAAATTCAAGAATTTAACCATTTCTTCCAAAAAAGGCATATCTCCCTGTTTCCAGTGCTTTTCTGACACTTGGGCTGACATGTGATGAAAAAGTCAGAAATCTTAATCAATGCTTCCAAAAAAGGCTTATCTCCCCGTTTCCAGCTGCTTAGTGACATTTGGGATGATGTGTGATGAAAAATTCAAGAATTTAACCATTTCTTCCAAAAAAAGGCATATCTCCCTGTTTCCAGCGCTTTTCTGACACTGGAGCTGATATGTGATGAAAAAGTCAAAATGTTAACCATTGCTTCCAAAAAAGGCTTATCTCCCCGTTTCCAGCTGTTTAGTGACATTTGGGATGATGTGTGATGAAAAATTCAAGAATTTAACCATTTCTTCCAAAAAAAGGCATATCTCCCTGTTTCCAGCGCTTTTCTGACACTTGAGCTGATATGTGATGAAAAAGTCAAAATGTTAACCATTGCTTCCAAAAAAAGGCTTATCTCCCCGTTTCCAGCTGTTTAGTGACATTTGGGATGATCTGTGATTAAAAATTCAAGAATTTAACCATTTCTTCCAAAAAAGGCATATCTCCCTGTTTCCAGCGCTTTTTTGACACTTGGGCTGACATGTGATGAAAAAGTCAGAAATCTTAATCAATGCTTCCAAAAAAGGCTTATCTCCCCGTTTCCAGCTGTTTAGTGCCATTTGGGATGATGTGTGATGAAAAATTCAAGAATTTAACCATTTCTTCCAAAAAAAGGCATATCTCCCTGTTTCCAGCGCTTTTCTGACACTGGAGCTGATATGTGATGAAAAAGTCAAAATGGTAACCATTGCTTCCAAATAAAGGCTTATCTCCCCGTTTCCAGCTGTTTAGTGACATTTGGGATGATGTGTGATGAAAAATTCAAGAATTTAACCATTTCTTCCAAAAAAAGGCATATCTCCCTGTTTCCAGCGCTTTTCTGACACTTGAGCTGATATGTGATGAAAAAGTCAAAATGTTAACCATTGCTTCCAAAAAAGGCTTATCTCCCCGTTTCCAGCTGTTTAGTGACATTTGGGATGATCTGTGATTAAAAATTCAAGAATTTAACCATTTCTTCCAAAAAAGGCATATCTCCCTGTTTCCAGCGCTTTTTTGACACTGGGGCTGACATGTGATGAAAAAGTCAGAAATCTTAATCAATGCTTCCAAAAAAGGCTTATCTCCCCGTTTCCAGCTGTTTAGTGCCATTTGGGATGATGTGTGATGAAAAATTCAAGAATTTAACCATTTCTTCCAAAAAAGGCATATCTCCCTGTTTCCAGCGCTTTTCTGACACTTGGGCTGACATGTGATGAAAAAGTCAGAAATCTTAATCAATGCTTCCAAAAAAGGCTTATCTCCCCGTTTCCAGCTGTTTAGTGACATTTGGGATGATGTGTGATGAAAAATTCAAGAATTTAACCATTTCTTCCAAAAAAAGGCATATCTCCCTGTTTCCAGCGCTTTTCTGACACTTGAGCTGATATGTGATGAAAAAGTCAAAATGGTAACCATTGCTTCCAAAAAAGGCTTATCTCCCCGTTTCCAGCTGTTTAGTGACATTTGGGATGATGTGTGATGAAAAATTCAAGAATTTAACCATTTCTTCCAAAAAAGGCTTATCTCCCTGTTTCCAGCGTTTTTCTGACACTTGGGCTGACATGTGATGAAAAAGTCAGAAATCTTAATCAATGCTTCCAAAAAAGGCTTATCTCCCCGTTTCCAGCTGTTTAGTGACATTTGGGATGATGTGTGAACAAAAATTCAAGAATTTAACCATTTCTTCCAAACAAGGCATATCTCCCTGTTTCGAGCGCTTTTCTGACACTTGGGCTGACATGTGATGAAAAAGTCAGAAATCTTAATCAATGCTTCCAAAAAAGGCTTATCTCCCCGTTTCCAGCTGTTTAGTGACATTTGGGATGATGTGTGATGAAAAATTCAAGAATTTAACCATTTCTTCCAAACAAGGCATATCTCCCTGTTTCCAGCGCTTTTCTGACACTTGGGCTGACATGTGATGAAAAAGTCAGAAATCTTAATCAATGGTTCCAAAAAAGGCTTATCTCCCCGTTTCCAGCTGTTAAGTGACATTTGGGATGATGTGTGATGAAAAATTCAAGAATTTAACCATTTCTTCCAAACAAGGCATATCTCCCTGTTTCCAGCGCTTTTCTGACACTTGGGCTGACATGTGATGAAAAAGTCAGAAATCTTAATCAATGCTTCCAAAAAAGGCTGATCTCCCCGTTTACAGCTGTTTAGTGACATTTGGGATGATGTGTGATGAAAAATTCAAGAATTTAACCATTTCTTCCAAAAAAGGCTTATCTCCCTGTTTCCAGCGCTTTTCTGACACTTGAGCTGATATGTGATGAAAAAGTCAAAATGTTAACCATTGCTTAAAAAAGGCTTATCTCCCCGTTTCCAGCTGTTTATTGACATTTGGAGTGATGTGTGATGAAAAATTCAAGAATTTAACCATTTCTTCCAAAAAAGGCATATCTCCCTGTTTCCAGTGCTTTTCTGACACTTGGGCTGACATGTGATGAAAAAGTCAGAAATCTTAATCAATGCTTCCAAAAAAGGCTTATCTCCCCGTTTCCAGCTGCTTAGTGACATTTGGGATGATGTGTGATGAAAAATTCAAGAATTGAACCATTTCTTCCAAAAAAAGGCATATCTCCCTGTTTCCAGCGCTTTTCTGACACTGGAGCTGATATGTGATGAAAAAGTCAAAATGTTAACCATTGCTTCCAAAAAAGGCTTATCTCCCCGTTTCCAGCTGTTTAGTGACATTTGGGATGATCTGTGATTAAAAATTCAAGAATTTAACCATTTCTTCCAAAAAAGGCATATCTCCCTGTTTCCAGCGCTTTTTTGACACTTGGGCTGACATGTGATGAAAAAGTCAGAAATCTTAATCAATGTTTCCAAAAAAGGCTTATCTCCCCGTTTTCAGCTGTTTAGTGACATTTGGGATGATGTGTGATGAAAAATTCAAGAATTTAATCATTTCTTCCAAAAAAGGCATATCTCCCTGTTTCCAGTGCTTTTCTGACACTTGGGCTGACATGTGATGAAAAAGTCAGAAATCTTAATCAATGCTTCCAAAAAAGGCTTATCTCCCCGTTTCCAGCTGTTTAGTGACATTTGGGATGATGTGTGATGAAAAATTCAAGAATTTAACCATTTCTTCCAAAAAAGGCTTATCTCCCTGTTTCCAGCGCTTTTCTGACACTTGGGCTGACATGTGATGAAAATGTCAGAAATCTTAATCAATGCTTCCAAAAAAGGCTTATCTCCCCGTTTCCAGCTGTTTAGTGACATTTGGGATGATGTGTGATGAAAAATTCAAGAATTTAACCATTTCTTCCAAAAAAAGGCATATCTCCCTGTTTCCAGCGCTTTTCTGACACTTGGGCTGACATGTGATGAAAAAGTCAGAAATCTTAATCAATGCTTCCAAAAAAGGCTTATCTCCCCGTTTCCAGCTGTTTAGTGACATTTGGGATGATGTGTGATCAAAAATTCAAGAATTTAACCATTCCTTCCAAACAAGGCATATCTCCCTGTTTCCAGCGCTTTTCTGACACTTGGGCTGACATGTGATGAAAAAGTCAGAAATCTTAATCAATGCTTCCAAAAAAGGCTGATCTCCCCGTTTACAGCTGTTTAGTGACATTTGGGATGATGTGTGATGAAAAATTCAAGAATTTAACCACTTCTTCCAAAAAAGGCTTATCTCCCTGTTTCCAGCGCTTTTTTGACACTTGGGCTGACATGTGATGAAAAAGTCAAAATGGTAACCATTGCTTCCAAAAAAGGCTTATCTCCCCGTTTCCAGCTGTTTAGTGACATTTGGGATGATGTGTGATGAAAAATTCAAGAATTTAACCATTTCTTCCCAAAAAGGCTTATCTCCCTGTTTCCAGCGCTTTTCTGACTTTTGGGCTGACATGTGATGAAAAAGTCAGAAATCTTAATCAATGTTTCCAAAAAAGGCTTATCTCCCCGTTTCCAGCTGTTTAGTGCCATTTGGGATGATGTGTGATGAAAAATTCAAGAATTTAACCATTTCTTCCAAAAAAGGCATATCTCCCTGTTTCCAGCGCTTTTCTGACACTTGGGCTGATATGTGATGAAAAAGTCAGAAATCTTAATCAATGCTTCCAAAAAAGGCTTATCTCCCCGTTTTCAGCTGTTTAGTGACATTTGGGATGATGTGTGATGAAAAATTCAAGAATTTAACCATTTCTTCCAAAAAAGGCTTATCTCCCTGTTTCCAGCGCTTTTCTGACACTTGGGCTGACATGTGATGAAAAAGTCAGAAATATTAATCAATGCTTCCAAAAAAGGCTAATCTCCCCGTTTCCAGCTGTTTAGTGCCATTTGGGATGATGTGTGATGAAAAATTCAAGAATTTAACCATGTCTTCCAAAAAAGGCATATCTCCCTGTTTCCAGCGCTTTTCTGACACTTGGGCTGACATGTGATGAAAAAGTCAGAAATCTTAATCAATGCTTCCAAAAAAGGCTTATCTCCCTGTTTCCAGCGCTTTTCTGACACTTGGGCTGACATGTGATGAAAAAGTCAGAAATCTTAATCAATGCTTCCAAAAAAGGCTTATCTCCCCGTGTCCAGCTGTTTAGTGACATTTGGGATGATGTGTGATGAAAAATTCAAGAATTTAACCATTTCTTCCAAAAAAGGCTTATCTCCCTGTTTCCAGCGTTTTTCTGACACTTGGGCTGACATGTGATGAAAAAGTCAGAAATCTTAATCAATGCTTCCAAAAAAGGCTTATCTCCCCGTTTCCAGCTGTTTAGTGCCATTTGGGATGATGTGTGATGAAAATTTCAAGAATTTAACCATTTCTTCCAAAAAAGGCATATCTCCCTGTTTCCAGCGCTTTTCTGACACTTGGGCTGACATGTGATGAAAAAGTCAGAAATCTTAATCAATGCTTCCAAAAAAGGCTTATCTCCCCGTTTCCAGCTGTTTAGTGACATTTGGGATGATGTGTGATGAAAAATTCAAGAATTTAACCATTTCTTCCAAAAAAAGGCATATCTCCCTGTTTCCAGCGCTTTTCTGACACTTGAGCTGATATGTGATGAAAAAGTCAAAATGGTAACCATTGCTTCCAAAAAAGGCTTATCTCCCCGTTTCCAGCTGTTTAGTGACATTTGGGATGATGTGTGAACAAAAATTCAAGAATTTAACCATTTCTTCCAAACAAGGCATATCTCCCTGTTTCGAGCGCTTTTCTGACACTTGGGCTGACATGTGATGAAAAAGTCAGAAATCTTAATCAATGCCTCCAAAAAAGGCTTATCTCCCCGTTTCCAGCTGTTTAGTGACATTTGGGATGATGTGTGATTAAAAATTCAAGAATTTAACCATTTCTTCCAAAAAAGGCATATCTCCCTGTTTCCAGCGCTTTTTTGACACTTGGGCTGACATGTGATGAAAAAGTCAGAAATCTTAATCAATGCTTCCAAAAAAGGCTTATCTCCCCGTTTCCAGCTGTTTAGTGCCATTTGGGATGATGTGTGATGAAAAATTCAAGAATTTAACCATTTCTTCCAAAAAAAGGCATATCTCCCTGTATCCAGCGCTTTTCTGACACTGGACCTGATATGTGATGAAAAAGTCAAAATCTTAACCAGTGCTTCCAAAAAAGGCTTATCTCCCCGTTTCCAGCTGTTTAGTGACATTTAGGATGATGTGTGATTAAAAATTCAAGAATTTAACCATTTCTTCCAAAAAAGGCATATCTCCCTGTTTCCAGCGCTTTTTTGACACTTGGGCTGACATGTGATGAAAAAGTCAGAAATCTTAATCAATGCTTCCAAAAAAGGCTTATCTCCCCGTTTCCAGCTGTTTAGTGACATTTGGGATGATGTGTGATGAAAAATTCAAGAATTTAACCATTTCTTCCAAAAAAGGCATATCTCCCTGTTTCCAGCGCTTTTTTGACACTTGGGCTGACATGTGATGAAAAAGTCAGAAATCTTAATCAATGTTTCCAAAAAAGGCTTATCTCCCCGTTTCCAGCTGTTTAGTGACATTTGGGATGATCTGTGATTAAAAATTCAAGAATTTAACCATTTCTTCCAAAAAAGGCATATCTCCCTGTTTCCAGCGCTTTTTTGACACTTGGGCTGACATGTGATGAAAAAGTCAGAAATCTTAATCAATGCTTCCAAAAAAGGCTTATCTCCCCGTTTCCAGCTGTTTAGTGACATTTGGGATGATGTGTGATGAAAAATTCAAGAATTTAATCATTTCTTCCAAAAAAGGCATATCTCCCTGTTTCCAGTGCTTTTCTGACACTTGGGCTGACATGTGATGAAAAAGTCAGAAATCTTAATCAATGCTTCCAAAAAAGGCTTATCTCCCCGTTTCCAGCTGTTTAGTGACATTTGGGATGATGTGTGATGAAAAATTCAAGAATTTAACCATTTCTTCCAAAAAAGGCTTATCTCCCTGTTTCCAGCGCTTTTCTGACACTTGGGCTGACATGTGATGAAAAAGTCAGAAATCTTAATCAATGCTTCCAAAAAAGGCTTATCTCCCCGTTTCCAGCTGTTTAGTGACATTTGGGATGATGTGTGATGAAAAATTCAAGAATTTAACCACTTCTTCCAAAAAAGGCTTATCTCCCTGTTTCCAGCGCTTTTTTGACACTTGGGCTGACATGTGATGAAAAAGTCAGAAATCTTAATCAATGCTTCCAAAAAAGGCTTATCTCCCCGTTTCCAGCTGTTTAGTGACATTTGGGATGATGTGTGATGAAAAATTCAAGAATTTAACCATTTCTTCCAAACAAGGCATATCTCCCTGTTTCGAGCGCTTTTCTGACACTTGGGCTGACATGTGATGAAAAAGTCAGAAATCTTAATCAATGCTTCCAAAAAAGGCTTATCTCCCCGTTTCCAGCTGTTTAGTGACATTTGGGATGATGTGTGATGAAAAATTCAAGAATTTAACCATTTCTTCCAAAAAAAGGCATATCTCCCTGTTTCCAGCGCTTTTCTGACACTTGAGCTGATATGTGATGAAAAAGTCAAAATGGTAACCATTGCTTCCAAAAAAGGCTTATCTCCCCGTTTCCAGCTGTTTATTGACATTTGGGATGATTTGTGATGAAAAATTCAAGAATTTAACCATTTCTTCCAAAAAAAGGCATATCTCCCTGTTTCCAGCGCTTTTCTGACACTTGAGCTGATATGTGATGAAAAAGTCAGAAATCTTAATCAATGCCTCCAAAAAAGGCTTATCTCCCCGTTTCCAGCTGTTTAGTGACATTTGGGATGATGTGTGATGAAAAATTCAAGAATTTAACCACTTCTTACAAAAAAGGCTTATCTCCCTGTTTCCAGCGCTTTTCTGACACTGGAGCTGATATGTGATGAAAAAGTCAAAATCTTAACCATTGCTTCCAAAAAAGGCTTATAACCCCGTTTCCAGCTGTTTAGTGACATTTGGGATGATGTGTGATTAAAAATTCAAGAATTTAACCATTTCTTCCAAAAAAGGCATATCTCCCTGTTTCCAGCGCTTTTTTGACACTTGGGCTGACATGTGATGAAAAAGTCAGAAATCTTAATCAATGCTTCCAAAAAAGGCTTATCTCCCCGTTTCCAGCTGTTTAGTGCCATTTGGGATGATGTGTGATGAAAAATTCAAGAATTTAACCATTTCTTCCAAAAAAAGGCATATCTCCCTGTATCCAGCGCTTTTCTGACACTGGAGCTGATATGTGATGAAAAAGTCAAAATCTTAACCATTGCTTCCAAAAAAGGCTTATCTCCCCGTTTCCAGCTGTTTAGTGACATTTGGGATGATGTTTGATTAAAAATTCAAGAAATTAACCATTTCTTCCAAAAAAAGGCATATCTCCCTGTTTCCAGCGCTTTTCTGACACTTGAGCTGATATGTGATGAAAAAGTCAAAATGTTAACCATTGCTTCCACAAAAGGCTTATCTCCCCGTTTCCAGCTGTTTAGTGACATTTGGGATGATCTGTGATTAAAAATTCAAGAATTTAACCATTTCTTCCAAAAAAGGCATATCTCCCTGTTTCCAGCGCTTTTTTGACACTTGGGCTGACATGTGATGAAAAAGTCAGAAATCTTAATCAATGCTTCCAAAAAAGGCTTATCTCCCCGTTTCCAGCTGTTTAGTGACATTTGGGATGATGTGTGATGAAAAATTCAAGAATTTAACCATTTCTTCCAAAAAAAGGCATATCTCCCTGTTTCCAGCGCTTTTCTGACACTTGAGCTGATATGTGATGAAAAAGTCAAAATGGTAACCATTGCTTCCAAAAAAGGCTTATCTCCCCGTTTCCAGCTGTTTAGTGACATTTGGGATGATGTGTGATGAAAAATTCAAGAATTTAACCATTTCTTCCAAAAAAGGCTTATCTCCCTGTTTCCAGCGCTTTTCTGACTTTTGGGCTGACATGTGATGAAAAAGTCAGAAATCTTAATCAATGTTTCCAAAAAAGGCTTATCTCCCCGTTTCCAGCTGTTTAGTGCCATTTGGGATGATGTGTGATGAAAAATTCAAGAATTTAACCATTTCTTCCAAAAAAGGCATATCCCCCTGTTTCCAGCGCTTTTCTGACACTTGAGCTGATATGTGATGAAAAAGTCAAAATGGTAACCATTGCTTCCAAAAAAGGCTTATCTCCCCGTTTCCAGCTGTTTAGTGACATTTGGGATGATGTGTGATGAAAAATTCAAGAATTTAACCATTTCTTCCAAAAAAGGCTTATCTCCCTGTTTCCAGCGTTTTTCTGACACTTGGGCTGACATGTGATGAAAAAGTCAGAAATCTTAATCAATGCTTCCAAAAAAGGAATATCTCCCCGTTTCCAGCTGTTTATTGACATTTGGGATGATGTGTGATGAAAAATTCAAGAATTTAACCATTTCTTCCAAAAAAAGGCATATCTCCCTGTTTCCAGCGCTTTTCTGACACTTGAGCTGATATGTGATGAAAAAGTCAAAATGTTAACCATTGCTTCCAAAAAAGGCTTATCTCCCCGTTTCCAGCTGTTTATTGACATTTGGAGTGATGTGTGATGAAAAATTCAAGAATTTAACCATTTCTTCCAAAAAAGGCATATCTCCCTGTTTCCAGTGCTTTTCTGACACTTGGGCTGACATGTGATGAAAAAGTCAGAAATCTTAATCAATGCTTCCAAAAAAGGCTTATCTCCCCGTTTCCAGCTGCTTAGTGACATTTGGGATGATGTGTGATGAAAAATTCAAGAATTTAACCATTTCTTCCAAAAAAAGGCATATCTCCCTGTTTCCAGCGCTTTTCTGACACTGGAGCTGATATGTGATGAAAAAGTCAAAATGTTAACCATTGCTTCCAAAAAAGGCTTATCTCCCCGTTTCCAGCTGTTTAGTGACATTTGGGATGATGTGTGATGAAAAATTCAAGAATTTAACCATTTCTTCCAAAAAAGGCATATCTCCCTGTTTCCAGCGCTTTTTTGACACTTGGGCTGACATGTGATGAAAAAGTCAGAAATCTTAATCAATGCTTCCAAAAAAGGCTTATCTCCCCGTTTCCAGCTGTTTAGTGCCATTTGGGATGATGTGTAATGAAAAATTCAAGAATTTAACCATTTCTTCCAAAAAAGGCATATCTCCCTGTTTCCAGCGCTTTTCTGACACTTGGGCTGACATGTGATGAAAAAGTCAGAAATCTTAATCAATGCTTCCAAAAAAGGCTTATCTCCCCGTTTCCAGCTGTTTAGTGCCATTTGGGATGATGTGTGATGAAAAATTCAAGAATTTAACCATTTCTTCCAAAAAAAGGCATATCTCCCTGTTTCCAGCGCTTTTCTGACACTGGAGCTGATATGTGATGAAAAAGTCAAAATGGTAACCATTGCTTCCAAATAAAGGCTTATCTCCCCGTTTCCAGCTGTTTAGTGACATTTGGGATGATGTGTGATGAAAAATTCAAGAATTTAACCATTTCTTCCAAAAAAAGGCATATCTCCCTGTTTCCAGCGCTTTTCTGACACTTGAGCTGATATGTGATGAAAAAGTCAAAATGTTAACCATTGCTTCCAAAAAAGGCTTATCTCCCCGTTTCCAGCTGTTTAGTGACATTTGGGATGATCTGTGATTAAAAATTCAAGAATTTAACCATTTCTTCCAAAAAAGGCATATCTCCCTGTTTCCAGCGCTTTTTTGACACTGGGGCTGACATGTGATGAAAAAGTCAGAAATCTTAATCAATGCTTCCAAAAAAGGCTTATCTCCCCGTTTCCAGCTGTTTAGTGCCATTTGGGATGATGTGTGATGAAAAATTCAAGAATTTAACCATTTCTTCCAAAAAAGGCATATCTCCCTGTTTCCAGCGCTTTTCTGACACTTGGGCTGACATGTGATGAAAAAGTCAGAAATCTTAATCAATGCTTCCAAAAAAGGCTTATCTCCCCGTTTCCAGCTGTTTAGTGACATTTGGGATGATGTGTGATGAAAAATTCAAGAATTTAACCATTTCTTCCAAAAAAAGGCATATCTCCCTGTTTCCAGCGCTTTTCTGACACTTGAGCTGATATGTGATGAAAAAGTCAAAATGGTAACCATTGCTTCCAAAAAAGGCTTATCTCCCCGTTTCCAGCTGTTTAGTGACATTTGGGATGATGTGTGATGAAAAATTCAAGAATTTAACCATTTCTTCCAAAAAAGGCTTATCTCCCTGTTTCCAGCGTTTTTCTGACACTTGGGCTGACATGTGATGAAAAAGTCAGAAATCTTAATCAATGCTTCCAAAAAAGGCTTATCTCCCCGTTTCCAGCTGTTTAGTGACATTTGGGATGATGTGTGAACAAAAATTCAAGAATTTAACCATTTCTTCCAAACAAGGCATATCTCCCTGTTTCGAGCGCTTTTCTGACACTTGGGCTGACATGTGATGAAAAAGTCAGAAATCTTAATCAATGCTTCCAAAAAAGGCTTATCTCCCCGTTTCCAGCTGTTTAGTGACATTTGGGATGATGTGTGATGAAAAATTCAAGAATTTAACCATTTCTTCCAAACAAGGCATATCTCCCTGTTTCCAGCGCTTTTCTGACACTTGGGCTGACATGTGATGAAAAAGTCAGAAATCTTAATCAATGGTTCCAAAAAAGGCTTATCTCCCCGTTTCCAGCTGTTAAGTGACATTTGGGATGATGTGTGATGAAAAATTCAAGAATTTAACCATTTCTTCCAAACAAGGCATATCTCCCTGTTTCCAGCGCTTTTCTGACACTTGGGCTGACATGTGATGAAAAAGTCAGAAATCTTAATCAATGCTTCCAAAAAAGGCTGATCTCCCCGTTTACAGCTGTTTAGTGACATTTGGGATGATGTGTGATGAAAAATTCAAGAATTTAACCATTTCTTCCAAAAAAGGCTTATCTCCCTGTTTCCAGCGCTTTTCTGACACTTGAGCTGATATGTGATGAAAAAGTCAAAATGTTAACCATTGCTTAAAAAAGGCTTATCTCCCCGTTTCCAGCTGTTTATTGACATTTGGAGTGATGTGTGATGAAAAATTCAAGAATTTAACCATTTCTTCCAAAAAAGGCATATCTCCCTGTTTCCAGTGCTTTTCTGACACTTGGGCTGACATGTGATGAAAAAGTCAGAAATCTTAATCAATGCTTCCAAAAAAGGCTTATCTCCCCGTTTCCAGCTGCTTAGTGACATTTGGGATGATGTGTGATGAAAAATTCAAGAATTGAACCATTTCTTCCAAAAAAAGGCATATCTCCCTGTTTCCAGCGCTTTTCTGACACTGGAGCTGATATGTGATGAAAAAGTCAAAATGTTAACCATTGCTTCCAAAAAAGGCTTATCTCCCCGTTTCCAGCTGTTTAGTGACATTTGGGATGATCTGTGATTAAAAATTCAAGAATTTAACCATTTCTTCCAAAAAAGGCATATCTCCCTGTTTCCAGCGCTTTTTTGACACTTGGGCTGACATGTGATGAAAAAGTCAGAAATCTTAATCAATGTTTCCAAAAAAGGCTTATCTCCCCGTTTTCAGCTGTTTAGTGACATTTGGGATGATGTGTGATGAAAAATTCAAGAATTTAATCATTTCTTCCAAAAAAGGCATATCTCCCTGTTTCCAGTGCTTTTCTGACACTTGGGCTGACATGTGATGAAAAAGTCAGAAATCTTAATCAATGCTTCCAAAAAAGGCTTATCTCCCCGTTTCCAGCTGTTTAGTGACATTTGGGATGATGTGTGATGAAAAATTCAAGAATTTAACCATTTCTTCCAAAAAAGGCTTATCTCCCTGTTTCCAGCGCTTTTCTGACACTTGGGCTGACATGTGATGAAAATGTCAGAAATCTTAATCAATGCTTCCAAAAAAGGCTTATCTCCCCGTTTCCAGCTGTTTAGTGACATTTGGGATGATGTGTGATGAAAAATTCAAGAATTTAACCATTTCTTCCAAAAAAAGGCATATCTCCCTGTTTCCAGCGCTTTTCTGACACTTGGGCTGACATGTGATGAAAAAGTCAGAAATCTTAATCAATGCTTCCAAAAAAGGCTTATCTCCCCGTTTCCAGCTGTTTAGTGACATTTGGGATGATGTGTGATGAAAAATTCAAGAATTTAACCATTCCTTCCAAACAAGGCATATCTCCCTGTTTCCAGCGCTTTTCTGACACTTGGGCTGACATGTGATGAAAAAGTCAGAAATCTTAATCAATGCTTCCAAAAAAGGCTGATCTCCCCGTTTACAGCTGTTTAGTGACATTTGGGATGATGTGTGATGAAAAATTCAAGAATTTAACCACTTCTTCCAAAAAAGGCTTATCTCCCTGTTTCCAGCGCTTTTTTGACACTTGGGCTGACATGTGATGAAAAAGTCAAAATGGTAACCATTGCTTCCAAAAAAGGCTTATCTCCCCGTTTCCAGCTGTTTAGTGACATTTGGGATGATGTGTGATGAAAAATTCAAGAATTTAACCATTTCTTCCCAAAAAGGCTTATCTCCCTGTTTCCAGCGCTTTTCTGACTTTTGGGCTGACATGTGATGAAAAAGTCAGAAATCTTAATCAATGTTTCCAAAAAAGGCTTATCTCCCCGTTTCCAGCTGTTTAGTGCCATTTGGGATGATGTGTGATGAAAAATTCAAGAATTTAACCATTTCTTCCAAAAAAGGCATATCTCCCTGTTTCCAGCGCTTTTCTGACACTTGGGCTGATATGTGATGAAAAAGTCAGAAATCTTAATCAATGCTTCCAAAAAAGGCTTATCTCCCCGTTTTCAGCTGTTTAGTGACATTTGGGATGATGTGTGATGAAAAATTCAAGAATTTAACCATTTCTTCCAAAAAAGGCTTATCTCCCTGTTTCCAGCGCTTTTCTGACACTTGGGCTGACATGTGATGAAAAAGTCAGAAATATTAATCAATGCTTCCAAAAAAGGCTAATCTCCCCGTTTCCAGCTGTTTAGTGCCATTTGGGATGATGTGTGATGAAAAATTCAAGAATTTAACCATGTCTTCCAAAAAAGGCATATCTCCCTGTTTCCAGCGCTTTTCTGACACTTGGGCTGACATGTGATGAAAAAGTCAGAAATCTTAATCAATGCTTCCAAAAAAGGCTTATCTCCCTGTTTCCAGCGCTTTTCTGACACTTGGGCTGACATGTGATGAAAAAGTCAGAAATCTTAATCAATGCTTCCAAAAAAGGCTTATCTCCCCGTGTCCAGCTGTTTAGTGACATTTGGGATGATGTGTGATGAAAAATTCAAGAATTTAACCATTTCTTCCAAAAAAGGCTTATCTCCCTGTTTCCAGCGTTTTTCTGACACTTGGGCTGACATGTGATGAAAAAGTCAGAAATCTTAATCAATGCTTCCAAAAAAGGCTTATCTCCCCGTTTCCAGCTGTTTAGTGCCATTTGGGATGATGTGTGATGAAAATTTCAAGAATTTAACCATTTCTTCCAAAAAAGGCATATCTCCCTGTTTCCAGCGCTTTTCTGACACTTGGGCTGACATGTGATGAAAAAGTCAGAAATCTTAATCAATGCTTCCAAAAAAGGCTTATCTCCCCGTTTCCAGCTGTTTAGTGACATTTGGGATGATGTGTGATGAAAAATTCAAGAATTTAACCATTTCTTCCAAAAAAAGGCATATCTCCCTGTTTCCAGCGCTTTTCTGACACTTGAGCTGATATGTGATGAAAAAGTCAAAATGGTAACCATTGCTTCCAAAAAAGGCTTATCTCCCCGTTTCCAGCTGTTTAGTGACATTTGGGATGATGTGTGATGAAAAATTCAAGAATTTAACCATTTCTTCCAAAAAAGGCTTATCTCCCTGTTTCCAGCGCTTTTCTGACACTTGGGCTGACATGTGATGAAAAAGTCAGAAATCTTAATCAATGCTTCCAAAAAAGGCTTATCTCCCCGTTTCCAGCTGTTTAGTGACATTTGGGATGATGTGTGAACAAAAATTCAAGAATTTAACCATTTCTTCCAAACAAGGCATATCTCCCTGTTTCGAGCGCTTTTCTGACACTTGGGCTGACATGTGATGAAAAAGTCAGAAATCTTAATCAATGCTTCCAAAAAAGGCTTATCTCCCCGTTTCCAGCTGTTTAGTGACATTTGGGATGATGTGTGATGAAAAATTCAAGAATTTAACCATTTCTTCCAAAAAAAGGCATATCTCCCTGTTTCCAGCGCTTTTCTGACACTTGAGCTGATATGTGATGAAAAAGTCAGAAATCTTAATCAATGCCTCCAAAAAAGGCTTATCTCCCCGTTTCCAGCTGTTTAGTGACATTTGGGATGATGTGTGATTAAAAATTCAAGAATTTAACCATTTCTTCCAAAAAAGGCATATCTCCCTGTTTCCAGCGCTTTTTTGACACTTGGGCTGACATGTGATGAAAAAGTCAGAAATCTTAATCAATGCTTCCAAAAAAGGCTTATCTCCCCGTTTCCAGCTGTTTAGTGCCATTTGGGATGATGTGTGATGAAAAATTCAAGAATTTAACCATTTCTTCCAAAAAAAGGCATATCTCCCTGTATCCAGCGCTTTTCTGACACTGGACCTGATATGTGATGAAAAAGTCAAAATCTTAACCATTGCTTCCAAAAAAGGCTTATCTCCCCGTTTCCAGCTGTTTAGTGACATTTGGGATGATGTGTGATTAAAAATTCAAGAATTTAACCATTTCTTCCAAAAAAGGCATATCTCCCTGTTTCCAGCGCTTTTTTGACACTTGGGCTGACATGTGATGAAAAAGTCAGAAATCTTAATCAATGCTTCCAAAAAAGGCTTATCTCCCCGTTTCCAGCTGTTTAGTGACATTTGGGATGATGTGTGATGAAAAATTCAAGAATTTAACCATTTCTTCCAAAAAAGGCATATCTCCCTGTTTCCAGCGCTTTTTTGACACTTGGGCTGACATGTGATGAAAAAGTCAGAAATCTTAATCAATGTTTCCAAAAAAGGCTTATCTCCCCGTTTCCAGCTGTTTAGTGACATTTGGGATGATCTGTGATTAAAAATTCAAGAATTTAACCATTTCTTCCAAAAAAGGCATATCTCCCTGTTTCCAGCGCTTTTTTGACACTTGGGCTGACATGTGATGAAAAAGTCAGAAATCTTAATCAATGCTTCCAAAAAAGGCTTATCTCCCCGTTTCCAGCTGTTTAGTGACATTTGGGATGATGTGTGATGAAAAATTCAAGAATTTAATCATTTCTTCCAAAAAAGGCATATCTCCCTGTTTCCAGTGCTTTTCTGACACTTGGGCTGACATGTGATGAAAAAGTCAGAAATCTTAATCAATGCTTCCAAAAAAGGCTTATCTCCCCGTTTCCAGCTGTTTAGTGACATTTGGGATGATGTGTGATGAAAAATTCAAGAATTTAACCATTTCTTCCAAAAAAGGCTTATCTCCCTGTTTCCAGCGCTTTTCTGACACTTGGGCTGACATGTGATGAAAAAGTCAGAAATCTTAATCAATGCTTCCAAAAAAGGCTTATCTCCCCGTTTCCAGCTGTTTAGTGACATTTGGGATGATGTGTGATGAAAAATTCAAGAATTTAACCACTTCTTCCAAAAAAGGCTTATCTCCCTGTTTCCAGCGCTTTTTTGACACTTGGGCTGACATGTGATGAAAAAGTCAGAAATCTTAATCAATGCTTCCAAAAAAGGCTTATCTCCCCGTTTCCAGCTGTTTAGTGACATTTGGGATGATGTGTGATGAAAAATTCAAGAATTTAACCATTTCTTCCAAACAAGGCATATCTCCCTGTTTCGAGCGCTTTTCTGACACTTGGGCTGACATGTGATGAAAAAGTCAGAAATCTTAATCAATGCTTCCAAAAAAGGCTTATCTCCCCGTTTCCAGCTGTTTAGTGACATTTGGGATGATGTGTGATGAAAAATTCAAGAATTTAACCATTTCTTCCAAAAAAAGGCATATCTCCCTGTTTCCAGCGCTTTTCTGACACTTGAGCTGATATGTGATGAAAAAGTCAAAATGGTAACCATTGCTTCCAAAAAAGGCTTATCTCCCCGTTTCCAGCTGTTTATTGACATTTGGGATGATTTGTGATGAAAAATTCAAGAATTTAACCATTTCTTCCAAAAAAAGGCATATCTCCCTGTTTCCAGCGCTTTTCTGACACTTGAGCTGATATGTGATGAAAAAGTCAGAAATCTTAATCAATGCCTCCAAAAAAGGCTTATCTCCCCGTTTCCAGCTGTTTAGTGACATTTGGGATGATGTGTGATGAAAAATTCAAGAATTTAACCATTTCTTACAAAAAAGGCTTATCTCCCTGTTTCCAGCGCTTTTCTGACACTGGAGCTGATATGTGATGAAAAAGTCAAAATCTTAACCATTGCTTCCAAAAAAGGCTTATAACCCCGTTTCCAGCTGTTTAGTGACATTTGGGATGATGTGTGATTAAAAATTCAAGAATTTAACCATTTCTTCCAAAAAAGGCATATCTCCCTGTTTCCAGCGCTTTTTTGACACTTGGGCTGACATGTGATGAAAAAGTCAGAAATCTTAATCAATGCTTCCAAAAAAGGCTTATCTCCCCGTTTCCAGCTGTTTAGTGCCATTTGGGATGATGTGTGATGAAAAATTCAAGAATTTAACCATTTCTTCCAAAAAAAGGCATATCTCCCTGTATCCAGCGCTTTTCTGACACTGGAGCTGATATGTGATGAAAAAGTCAAAATCTTAACCATTGCTTCCAAAAAAGGCTTATCTCCCCGTTTCCAGCTGTTTAGTGACATTTGGGATGATGTTTGATTAAAAATTCAAGAAATTAACCATTTCTTCCAAAAAAAGGCATATCTCCCTGTTTCCAGCGCTTTTCTGACACTTGAGCTGATATGTGATGAAAAAGTCAAAATGTTAACCATTGCTTCCACAAAAGGCTTATCTCCCCGTTTCCAGCTGTTTAGTGACATTTGGGATGATCTGTGATTAAAAATTCAAGAATTTAACCATTTCTTCCAAAAAAGGCATATCTCCCTGTTTCCAGCGCTTTTTTGACACTTGGGCTGACATGTGATGAAAAAGTCAGAAATCTTAATCAATGCTTCCAAAAAAGGCTTATCTCCCCGTTTCCAGCTGTTTAGTGACATTTGGGATGATGTGTGATGAAAAATTCAAGAATTTAACCATTTCTTCCAAAAAAAGGCATATCTCCCTGTTTCCAGCGCTTTTCTGACACTTGAGCTGATATGTGATGAAAAAGTCAAAATGGTAACCATTGCTTCCAAAAAAGGCTTATCTCCCCGTTTCCAGCTGTTTAGTGACATTTGGGATGATGTGTGATGAAAAATTCAAGAATTTAACCATTTCTTCCAAAAAAGGCTTATCTCCCTGTTTCCAGCGCTTTTCTGACTTTTGGGCTGACATGTGATGAAAAAGTCAGAAATCTTAATCAATGTTTCCAAAAAAGGCTTATCTCCCCGTTTCCAGCTGTTTAGTGCCATTTGGGATGATGTGTGATGAAAAATTCAAGAATTTAACCATTTCTTCCAAAAAAGGCATATCCCCCTGTTTCCAGCGCTTTTCTGACACTTGAGCTGATATGTGATGAAAAAGTCAAAATGGTAACCATTGCTTCCAAAAAAGGCTTATCTCCCCGTTTCCAGCTGTTTAGTGACATTTGGGATGATGTGTGATGAAAAATTCAAGAATTTAACCATTTCTTCCAAAAAAGGCTTATCTCCCTGTTTCCAGCGTTTTTCTGACACTTGGGCTGACATGTGATGAAAAAGTCAGAAATCTTAATCAATGCTTCCAAAAAAGGAATATCTCCCCGTTTCCAGCTGTTTATTGACATTTGGGATGATGTGTGATGAAAAATTCAAGAATTTAACCATTTCTTCCAAAAAAAGGCATATCTCCCTGTTTCCAGCGCTTTTCTGACACTTGAGCTGATATGTGATGAAAAAGTCAAAATGTTAACCATTGCTTCCAAAAAAGGCTTATCTCCCCGTTTCCAGCTGTTTATTGACATTTGGAGTGATGTGTGATGAAAAATTCAAGAATTTAACCATTTCTTCCAAAAAAGGCATATCTCCCTGTTTCCAGTGCTTTTCTGACACTTGGGCTGACATGTGATGAAAAAGTCAGAAATCTTAATCAATGCTTCCAAAAAAGGCTTATCTCCCCGTTTCCAGCTGCTTAGTGACATTTGGGATGATGTGTGATGAAAAATTCAAGAATTTAACCATTTCTTCCAAAAAAAGGCATATCTCCCTGTTTCCAGCGCTTTTCTGACACTGGAGCTGATATGTGATGAAAAAGTCAAAATGTTAACCATTGCTTCCAAAAAAGGCTTATCTCCCCGTTTCCAGCTGTTTAGTGACATTTGGGATGATGTGTGATGAAAAATTCAAGAATTTAACCATTTCTTCCAAAAAAGGCATATCTCCCTGTTTCCAGCGCTTTTTTGACACTTGGGCTGACATGTGATGAAAAAGTCAGAAATCTTAATCAATGCTTCCAAAAAAGGCTTATCTCCCCGTTTCCAGCTGTTTAGTGCCATTTGGGATGATGTGTAATGAAAAATTCAAGAATTTAACCATTTCTTCCAAAAAAGGCATATCTCCCTGTTTCCAGCGCTTTTCTGACACTTGGGCTGACATGTGATGAAAAAGTCAGAAATCTTAATCAATGCTTCCAAAAAAGGCTTATCTCCCCGTTTCCAGCTGTTTAGTGCCATTTGGGATGATGTGTGATGAAAAATTCAAGAATTTAACCATTTCTTCCAAAAAAAGGCATATCTCCCTGTTTCCAGCGCTTTTCTGACACTGGAGCTGATATGTGATGAAAAAGTCAAAATGGTAACCATTGCTTCCAAATAAAGGCTTATCTCCCCGTTTCCAGCTGTTTAGTGACATTTGGGATGATGTGTGATGAAAAATTCAAGAATTTAACCATTTCTTCCAAAAAAAGGCATATCTCCCTGTTTCCAGCGCTTTTCTGACACTTGAGCTGATATGTGATGAAAAAGTCAAAATGTTAACCATTGCTTCCAAAAAAGGCTTATCTCCCCGTTTCCAGCTGTTTAGTGACATTTGGGATGATCTGTGATTAAAAATTCAAGAATTTAACCATTTCTTCCAAAAAAGGCATATCTCCCTGTTTCCAGCGCTTTTTTGACACTGGGGCTGACATGTGATGAAAAAGTCAGAAATCTTAATCAATGCTTCCAAAAAAGGCTTATCTCCCCGTTTCCAGCTGTTTAGTGCCATTTGGGATGATGTGTGATGAAAAATTCAAGAATTTAACCATTTCTTCCAAAAAAGGCATATCTCCCTGTTTCCAGCGCTTTTCTGACACTTGGGCTGACATGTGATGAAAAAGTCAGAAATCTTAATCAATGCTTCCAAAAAAGGCTTATCTCCCCGTTTCCAGCTGTTTAGTGACATTTGGGATGATGTGTGATGAAAAATTCAAGAATTTAACCATTTCTTCCAAAAAAAGGCATATCTCCCTGTTTCCAGCGCTTTTCTGACACTTGAGCTGATATGTGATGAAAAAGTCAAAATGGTAACCATTGCTTCCAAAAAAGGCTTATCTCCCCGTTTCCAGCTGTTTAGTGACATTTGGGATGATGTGTGATGAAAAATTCAAGAATTTAACCATTTCTTCCAAAAAAGGCTTATCTCCCTGTTTCCAGCGTTTTTCTGACACTTGGGCTGACATGTGATGAAAAAGTCAGAAATCTTAATCAATGCTTCCAAAAAAGGCTTATCTCCCCGTTTCCAGCTGTTTAGTGACATTTGGGATGATGTGTGAACAAAAATTCAAGAATTTAACCATTTCTTCCAAACAAGGCATATCTCCCTGTTTCGAGCGCTTTTCTGACACTTGGGCTGACATGTGATGAAAAAGTCAGAAATCTTAATCAATGCTTCCAAAAAAGGCTTATCTCCCCGTTTCCAGCTGTTTAGTGACATTTGGGATGATGTGTGATGAAAAATTCAAGAATTTAACCATTTCTTCCAAAAAAAGGCATATCTCCCTGTTTCCAGCGCTTTTCTGACACTTGAGCTGATATGTGATGAAAAAGTCAAAATGGTAACCATTGCTTCCAAAAAAGGCTTATCTCCCCGTTTCCAGCTGTTTATTGACATTTGGGATGATGTGTGATGAAAAATTCAAGAATTTAACCATTTCTTCCAAAAAAGGCATATCTCCCTGTTTCCAGCGCTTTTCTGACACTTGGGCTGACATGTGATGAAAAAGTCAGAAATCTTAATCAATGCTTCCAAAAAAGGCTTATCTCCCCGTTTCCAGCTGTTTAGTGACATTTGGGATGATGTGTGATGAAAAATTCAAGAATTTAACCATTTCTTCCAAAAAAAGGCATATCTCCCTGTTTCCAGCGCTTTTCTGACACTTGAGCTGATATGTGATGAAAAAGTCAAAATGGTAACCATTGCTTCCAAAAAAGGCTTATCTCCCCGTTTCCAGCTGTTTAGTGACATTTGGGATGATGTGTGATGAAAAATTCAAGAATTTAACCATTTCTTCCAAAAAAGGCTTATCTCCCTGTTTCCAGCGTTTTTCTGACACTTGGGCTGACATGTGATGAAAAAGTCAGAAATCTTAATCAATGCTTCCAAAAAAGGCTTATCTCCCCGTTTCCAGCTGTTTAGTGACATTTGGGATGATGTGTGATGAAAAATTCAAGAATTTAACCACTTCTTCCAAAAAAGGCTTATCTCCCTGTTTCCAGCGCTTTTTTGACACTTGGGCTGACATGTGATGAAAAAGTCAGAAATCTTAATCAATGCTTCCAAAAAAGGCTTATCTCCCCGTTTCCAGCTGTTTAGTGACATTTGGGATGATGTGTGATGAAAAATTCAAGAATTTAACCATTTCTTCCAAACAAGGCATATCTCCCTGTTTCGAGCGCTTTTCTGACACTTGGGCTGACATGTGATGAAAAAGTCAGAAATCTTAATCAATGCTTCCAAAAAAGGCTTATCTCCCCGTTTCCAGCTGTTTAGTGACATTTGGGATGATGTGTGATGAAAAATTCAAGAATTTAACCATTTCTTCCAAAAAAAGGCATATCTCCCTGTTTCCAGCGCTTTTCTGACACTTGAGCTGATATGTGATGAAAAAGTCAAAATGGTAACCATTGCTTCCAAAAAAGGCTTATCTCCCCGTTTCCAGCTGTTTATTGACATTTGGGATGATTTGTGATGAAAAATTCAAGAATTTAACCATTTCTTCCAAAAAAAGGCATATCTCCCTGTTTCCAGCGCTTTTCTGACACTTGAGCTGATATGTGATGAAAAAGTCAGAAATCTTAATCAATGCCTCCAAAAAAGGCTTATCTCCCCGTTTCCAGCTGTTTAGTGACATTTGGGATGATGTGTGATGAAAAATTCAAGAATTTAACCATTTCTTACAAAAAAGGCTTATCTCCCTGTTTCCAGCGCTTTTCTGACACTGGAGCTGATATGTGATGAAAAAGTCAAAATCTTAACCATTGCTTCCAAAAAAGGCTTATAACCCCGTTTCCAGCTGTTTAGTGACATTTGGGATGATGTGTGATTAAAAATTCAAGAATTTAACCATTTCTTCCAAAAAAGGCATATCTCCCTGTTTCCAGCGCTTTTTTGACACTTGGGCTGACATGTGATGAAAAAGTCAGAAATCTTAATCAATGCTTCCAAAAAAGGCTTATCTCCCCGTTTCCAGCTGTTTAGTGCCATTTGGGATGATGTGTGATGAAAAATTCAAGAATTTAACCATTTCTTCCAAAAAAAGGCATATCTCCCTGTATCCAGCGCTTTTCTGACACTGGAGCTGATATGTGATGAAAAAGTCAAAATCTTAACCATTGCTTCCAAAAAAGGCTTATCTCCCCGTTTCCAGCTGTTTAGTGACATTTGGGATGATGTTTGATTAAAAATTCAAGAATTTAACCATTTCTTCCAAAAAAAGGCATATCTCCCTGTTTCCAGCGCTTTTCTGACACTTGAGCTGATATGTGATGAAAAAGTCAAAATGTTAACCATTGCTTCCAAAAAAGGCTTATCTCCCCGTTTCCAGCTGTTTAGTGACATTTGGGATGATCTGTGATTAAAAATTCAAGAATTTAACCATTTCTTCCAAAAAAGGCATATCTCCCTGTTTCCAGCGCTTTTTTGACACTTGGGCTGACATGTGATGAAAAAGTCAGAAATCTTAATCAATGCTTCCAAAAAAGGCTTATCTCCCCGTTTCCAGCTGTTTAGTGACATTTGGGATGATGTGTGATGAAAAATTCAAGAATTTAACCATTTCTTCCAAAAAAAGGCATATCTCCCTGTTTCCAGCGCTTTTCTGACACTTGAGCTGATATGTGATGAAAAAGTCAAAATGGTAACCATTGCTTCCAAAAAAGGCTTATCTCCCCGTTTCCAGCTGTTTAGTGACATTTGGGATGATGTGTGATGAAAAATTCAAGAATTTAACCATTTCTTCCAAAAAAGGCTTATCTCACTGTTTCCAGCGCTTTTCTGACTTTTGGGCTGACATGTGATGAAAAAGTCAGAAATCTTAATCAATGTTTCCAAAAAAGGCTTATCTCCCCGTTTCCAGCTGTTTAGTGCCATTTGGGATGATGTGTGATGAAAAATTCAAGAATTTAACCATTTCTTCCAAAAAAGGCATATCCCCCTGTTTCCAGCGCTTTTCTGACACTTGAGCTGATATGTGATGAAAAAGTCAAAATGGTAACCATTGCTTCCAAAAAAGGCTTATCTCCCCGTTTCCAGCTGTTTAGTGACATTTGGGATGATGTGTGATGAAAAATTCAAGAATTTAACCATTTCTTCCAAAAAAGGCTTATCTCCCTGTTTCCAGCGTTTTTCTGACACTTGGGCTGACATGTGATGAAAAAGTCAGAAATCTTAATCAATGCTTCCAAAAAAGGAATATCTCCCCGTTTCCAGCTGTTTATTGACATTTGGGATGATGTGTGATGAAAAATTCAAGAATTTAACCATTTCTTCCAAAAAAAGGCATATCTCCCTGTTTCCAGCGCTTTTCTGACACTTGAGCTGATATGTGATGAAAAAGTCAAAATGTTAACCATTGCTTCCAAAAAAGGCTTATCTCCCCGTTTCCAGCTGTTTATTGACATTTGGAGTGATGTGTGATGAAAAATTCAAGAATTTAACCATTTCTTCCAAAAAAGGCATATCTCCCTGTTTCCAGTGCTTTTCTGACACTTGGGCTGACATGTGATGAAAAAGTCAGAAATCTTAATCAATGCTTCCAAAAAAGGCTTATCTCCCCGTTTCCAGCTGCTTAGTGACATTTGGGATGATGTGTGATGAAAAATTCAAGAATTTAACCATTTCTTCCAAAAAAAGGCATATCTCCCTGTTTCCAGCGCTTTTCTGACACTGGAGCTGATATGTGATGAAAAAGTCAAAATGTTAACCATTGCTTCCAAAAAAGGCTTATCTCCCCGTTTCCAGCTGTTTAGTGACATTTGGGATGATGTGTGATGAAAAATTCAAGAATTTAACCATTTCTTCCAAAAAAAGGCATATCTCCCTGTTTCCAGCGCTTTTCTGACACTTGAGCTGATATGTGATGAAAAAGTCAAAATGTTAACCATTGCTTCCAAAAAAAGGCTTATCTCCCCGTTTCCAGCTGTTTAGTGACATTTGGGATGATCTGTGATTAAAAATTCAAGAATTTAACCATTTCTTCCAAAAAAGGCATATCTCCCTGTTTCCAGCGCTTTTTTGACACTTGGGCTGACATGTGATGAAAAAGTCAGAAATCTTAATCAATGCTTCCAAAAAAGGCTTATCTCCCCGTTTCCAGCTGTTTAGTGCCATTTGGGATGATGTGTAATGAAAAATTCAAGAATTTAACCATTTCTTCCAAAAAAGGCATATCTCCCTGTTTCCAGCGCTTTTCTGACACTTGGGCTGACATGTGATGAAAAAGTCAGAAATCTTAATCAATGCTTCCAAAAAAGGCTTATCTCCCCGTTTCCAGCTGTTTAGTGACATTTGGGATGATGTGTGATGAAAAATTCAAGAATTTAACCATTTCTTCCAAAAAAAGGCATATCTCCCTGTTTCCAGCGCTTTTCTGACACTTGAGCTGATATGTGATGAAAAAGTCAAAATGGTAACCATTGCTTCCAAAAAAGGCTTATCTCCCCGTTTCCAGCTGTTTAGTGACATTTGGGATGATGTGTGATGAAAAATTCAAGAATTTAACCATTTCTTCCAAAAAAGGCTTATCTCCCTGTTTCCAGCGTTTTTCTGACACTTGGGCTGACATGTGATGAAAAAGTCAGAAATCTTAATCAATGCTTCCAAAAAAGGCTTATCTCCCCGTTTCCAGCTGTTTAGTGACATTTGGGATGATGTGTGAACAAAAATTCAAGAATTTAACCATTTCTTCCAAACAAGGCATATCTCCCTGTTTCGAGCGCTTTTCTGACACTTGGGCTGACATGTGATGAAAAAGTCAGAAATCTTAATCAATGCTTCCAAAAAAGGCTTATCTCCCCGTTTCCAGCTGTTTAGTGACATTTGGGATGATGTGTGATGAAAAATTCAAGAATTTAACCATTTCTTCCAAAAAAAGGCATATCTCCCTGTTTCCAGCGCTTTTCTGACACTTGAGCTGATATGTGATGAAAAAGTCAAAATGGTAACCATTGCTTCCAAAAAAGGCTTATAACCCCGTTTCCAGCTGTTTAGTGACATTTGGGATGATGTGTGATGAAAAATTCAAGAATTTAACCATTTCTTCCAAAAAAAGGCATATCTCCCTGTTTCCAGCGCTTTTTTGACACTTGGGCTGACATGTGATGAAAAAGTCAGAAATCTTAATCAATGCTTCCAAAAAAGGCTTATCTCCCCGTTTCCAGCTGTTTAGTGACATTTGGGATGATGTGTGATGAAAAATTCAAGAATTTAACCATTTCTTCCAAAAAAAGGCATCTCCCTGTTTCCAGCGCTTTTCTGACACTTGAGCTGATATGTGATGAAAAAGTCAAAATGTTAACCATTGCTTCCAAAAAAGGCTTATCTCCCCGTTTCCAGCTGTTTAGTGACATTTGGGATGATCTGTGATTAAAAATTCAAGAATTTAACCATTTCTTCCAAAAAAGGCATATCTCCCTGTTTCCAGCGCTTTTTTGACACTTGGGCTGACATGTGATGAAAAAGTCAGAAATCTTAATCAATGCTTCCAAAAAAGGCTTATCTCCCCGTTTCCAGCTGTTTAGTGCCATTTGGGATGATGTGTGATGAAAAATTCAAGAATTTAACCATTTCTTCCAAAAAAGGCATATCTCCCTGTTTCCAGCGCTTTTCTGACACTTGGGCTGACATGTGATGAAAAAGTCAGAAATCTTAATCAATGCTTCCAAAAAAGGCTTATCTCCCCGTTTCCAGCTGTTTAGTGACATTTGGGATGATGTGTGATGAAAAATTCAAGAATTTAACCATTTCTTCCAAAAAAAGGCATATCTCCCTGTTTCCAGCGCTTTTCTGACACTTGAGCTGATATGTGATGAAAAAGTCAAAATGGTAACCATTGCTTCCAAAAAAGGCTTATCTCCCCGTTTCCAGCTGTTTAGTGACATTTGGGATGATGTGTGATGAAAAATTCAAGAATTTAACCATTTCTTCCCAAAAAGGCTTATCTCCCTGTTTCCAGCGCTTTTCTGACTTTTGGGCTGACATGTGATGAAAAAGTCAGAAATCTTAATCAATGTTTCCAAAAAAGGCTTATCTCCCCGTTTCCAGCTGTTTAGTGCCATTTGGGATGATGTGTGATGAAAAATTCAAGAATTTAACCATTTCTTCCAAAAAAGGCATATCTCCCTGTTTCCAGCGCTTTTCTGACACTTGGGCTGATATGTGATGAAAAAGTCAGAAATCTTAATCAATGCTTCCAAAAAAGGCTTATCTCCCCGTTTTCAGCTGTTTAGTGACATTTGGGATGATGTGTGATGAAAAATTCAAGAATTTAACCATTTCTTCCAAAAAAGGCTTATCTCCCTGTTTCCAGCGCTTTTCTGACACTTGGGCTGACATGTGATGAAAAAGTCAGAAATCTTAATCAATGCTTCCAAAAAAGGCTTATCTCCCCGTTTCCAGCTGTTTAGTGCCATTTGGGATGATGTGTGATGAAAAATTCAAGAATTTAACCATGTCTTCCAAAAAAGGCATATCTCCCTGTTTCCAGCGCTTTTCTGACACTTGGGCTGACATGTGATGAAAAAGTCAGAAATCTTAATCAATGCTTCCAAAAAAGGCTTATCTCCCTGTTTCCAGCGCTTTTCTGACACTTGAGCTGATATGTGATGAAAAAGTCAAAATGGTAACCATTGCTTCCAAAAAAGGCTTATCTCCCCGTTTCCAGCTGTTTAGTGACATTTGGGATGATGTGTGATGAAAAATTCAAGAATTTAACCATTTCTTCCAAAAAAGGCTTATCTCCCTGTTTCCAGCGCTTTTCTGACACTTGGGCTGACATGTGATGAAAAAGTCAGAAATCTTAATCAATGCTTCCAAAAAAGGCTTATCTCCCCGTTTCCAGCTGTTTAGTGACATTTGGGATGATGTGTGAACAAAAATTCAAGAATTTAACCATTTCTTCCAAACAAGGCATATCTCCCTGTTTCGAGCGCTTTTCTGACACTTGGGCTGACATGTGATGAAAAAGTCAGAAATCTTAATCAATGCTTCCAAAAAAGGCTTATCTCCCCGTTTCCAGCTGTTTAGTGACATTTGGGATGATGTGTGATGAAAAATTCAAGAATTTAACCATTTCTTCCAAAAAAAGGCATATCTCCCTGTTTCCAGCGCTTTTCTGACACTTGAGCTGATATGTGATGAAAAAGTCAGAAATCTTAATCAATGCCTCCAAAAAAGGCTTATCTCCCCGTTTCCAGCTGTTTAGTGACATTTGGGATGATGTGTGATGAAAAATTCAAGAATTTAACCATTTCTTACAAAAAAGGCTTATCTCCCTGTTTCCAGCGCTTTTCTGACACTTGGGCTGACATGTGATGAAAAAGTCAAAATCTTAACCATTGCTTCCAAAAAAGGCTTATAACCCCGTTTCCAGCTGTTTAGTGACATTTGGGATGATGTGTGATTAAAAATTCAAGAATTTAACCATTTCTTCCAAAAAAGGCATATCTCCCTGTTTCCAGCGCTTTTTTGACACTTGGGCTGACATGTGATGAAAAAGTCAGGAATCTTAATCAATGCTTCCAAAAAAGGCTTATCTCCCCGTTTCCAGCTGTTTAGTGCCATTTGGGATGATGTGTGATGAAAAATTCAAGAATTTAACCATTTCTTCCAAAAAAAGGCATATCTCCCTGTATCCAGCGCTTTTCTGACACTGGAGCTGATATGTGATGAAAAAGTCAAAATCTTAACCATTGCTTCCAAAAAAGGCTTATCTCCCCGTTTCCAGCTGTTTAGTGACATTTGGGATGATGTGTGATTAAAAATTCAAGAATTTAACCATTTCTTCCAAAAAAGGCATATCTCCCTGTTTCCAGCGCTTTTTTGACACTTGGGCTGACATGTGATGAAAAAGTCAGAAATCTTAATCAATGCTTCCAAAAAAGGCTTATCTCCCCGTTTCCAGCTGTTTAGTGACATTTGGGATGATGTGTGATGAAAAATTCAAGAATTTAACCATTTCTTCCAAAAAAAGGCATCTCCCTGTTTCCAGCGCTTTTCTGACACTTGAGCTGATATGTGATGAAAAAGTCAAAATGTTAACCATTGCTTCCAAAAAAGGCTTATCTCCCCGTTTCCAGCTGTTTAGTGACATTTGGGATGATCTGTGATTAAAAATTCAAGAATTTAACCATTTCTTCCAAAAAAGGCATATCTCCCTGTTTCCAGCGCTTTTTTGACACTTGGGCTGACATGTGATGAAAAAGTCAGAAATCTTAATCAATGCTTCCAAAAAAGGCTTATCTCCCCGTTTCCAGCTGTTTAGTGCCATTTGGGATGATGTGTGATGAAAAATTCAAGAATTTAACCATTTCTTCCAAAAAAGGCATATCTCCCTGTTTCCAGCGCTTTTCTGACACTTGGGCTGACATGTGATGAAAAAGTCAGAAATCTTAATCAATGCTTCCAAAAAAGGCTTATCTCCCCGTTTCCAGCTGTTTAGTGACATTTGGGATGATGTGTGATGAAAAATTCAAGAATTTAACCATTTCTTCCAAAAAAAGGCATATCTCCCTGTTTCCAGCGCTTTTCTGACACTTGAGCTGATATGTGATGAAAAAGTCAGAAATCTTAATCAATGCTTCCAAAAAAGGCTTATCTCCCCGTTTCCAGCTGTTTAGTGCCATTTGGGATGATGTGTGATGAAAAATTCAAGAATTTAACCATGTCTTCCAAAAAAGGCATATCTCCCTGTTTCCAGCGCTTTTCTGACACTTGGGCTGACATGTGATGAAAAAGTCAGAAATCTTAATCAATGCTTCCAAAAAAGGCTTATCTCCCTGTTTCCAGCGCTTTTCTGACACTTGGGCTGACATGTGATGAAAAAGTCAGAAATCTTAATCAATGCTTCCAAAAAAGGCTTATCTCCCCGTTTCCAGCTGTTTAGTGACATTTGGGATGATGTGTGATGAAAAATTCAAGAATTTAACCATGTCTTCCAAAAAAGGCATATCTCCCTGTTTCCAGCGCTTTTCTGACACTTGGGCTGACATGTGATGAAAAAGTCAGAAATCTTAATCAATGCTTCCAAAAAAGGCTTATCTCCCCGTTTCCAGCTGTTTAGTGCCATTTGGGATGATGTGTGATGAAAAATTCAAGAATTTAACCATGTCTTCCAAAAAAGGCATATCTCCCTGTTTCCAGCGCTTTTCTGACACTTGGGCTGACATGTGATGAAAAAGTCAGAAATCTTAATCAATGCTTCCAAAAAAGGCTTATCTCCCCGTTTCCAGCTGTTTAGTGACATTTGGGATGATGTGTGATGAAAAATTCAAGAATTTAACCATTTCTTCCAAAAAAGGCTTATCTCCCTGTTTCCAGCGTTTTTCTGACACTTGGGCTGACATGTGATGAAAAAGTCAGAAATCGTAATCAATGCTTCCAAAAAAGGCTTATCTCCCCGTTTCCAGCTGTTTAGTGCCATTTGGGATGATGTGTGATGAAAAATTCAAGAATTTAACCATGTCTTCCAAAAAAGGCATATCTCCCTGTTTCCAGCGCTTTTCTGACACTTGGGCTGACATGTGATGAAAAAGTCAGAAATCTTAATCAATGCTTCCAAAAAAGGCTTATCTCCCCGTTTCCAGCTGTTTAGTGACATTTGGGATGATGTGTGATGAAAAATTCAAGAATTTAACCATTTCTTCCAAACAAGGCATATCTCCCTGTTTCCAGCGCTTTTCTGACACTTGGGCTGACATGTGATGAAAAAGTCAGAAATCTTAATCAATGCTTCCAAAAAAGGCTTATCTCCCCGTTTCCAGCTGTTTAGTGACATTTGGGATGATGTGTGATGAAAAATTCAAGAATTTAACCATTTCTTCCAAACAAGGCATATCTCCCTGTTTCCAGCGCTTTTCTGACACTTGGGCTGACATGTGATGAAAAAGTCAGAAATCTTAATCAATGCTTCCAAAAAAGGCTTATCTCCCCGTTTCCAGCTGTTTAGTGACATTTGGGATGATTTGTGATGAAAAATTCAAGAATTTAACCATTTCTTCCAAAAAAGGCTTATCTCCCTGTTTCCAGCGTTTTTCTGACACTTGGGCTAACATGTGATGAAAAAGTCAGAAATCTTAATCAATGCTTCCAAAAAAGGCTTATCTCCCCGTTTCCAGCTGTTTAGTGACATTTGGGATGATGTGTGATGAAAAATTCAAGAATTTAACCATTTCTTCCAAACAAGGCATATCTCCCTGTTTCCAGCGCTTTTCTGACACTTGGGCTGACATGTGATGAAAAAGTCAGAAATCTTAATCAATGCTTCCAAAAAAGGCTTATCTCCCCGTTTCCAGCTGTTAAGTGACATTTGGGATGATGTGTGATGAAAAATTCAAGAATTTAACCATTTCTTCCAAACAAGGCATATCTCCCTGTTTCCAGCGCTTTTCTGACACTTGGGCTGACATGTGATGAAAAAGTCAGAAATCTTAATCAATGCTTCCAAAAAAGGCTGATCTCCCCGTTTACAGCTGTTTAGTGACATTTGGGATGATGTGTGATGAAAAATTCAAGAATTTAACCATTTCTTCCAAAAAAGGCTTATCTCCCTGTTTCCAGCGCTTTTCTGACACTTGAGCTGATATGTGATGAAAAAGTCAAAATGTTAACCATTGCTTCCAAAAAAGGCTTATCTCCCCGTTTCCAGCTGTTTATTGACATTTGGGATGATGTGTGATGAAAAATTCAAGAATTTAACCATTTCTTCCAAAAAAAGGCATATCTCCCTGTTTCCAGCGCTTTTCTGACACTTGAGCTGATATGTGATGAAAAAGTCAAAATGTTAACCATTGCTTCCAAAAAAGGCTTATCTCCCCGTTTCCAGCTGTTTATTGACATTTGGAGTGATGTGTGATGAAAAATTCAAGAATTTAACCATTTCTTCCAAAAAAGGCATATCTCCCTGTTTCCAGTGCTTTTCTGACACTTGGGCTGACATGTGATGAAAAAGTCAGAAATCTTAATCAATGCTTCCAAAAAAGGCTTATCTCCCCGTTTCCAGCTGCTTAGTGACATTTGGGATGATGTGTGATGAAAAATTCAAGAATTTAACCATTTCTTCCAAAAAAAGGCATATCTCCCTGTTTCCAGCGCTTTTCTGACACTGGAGCTGATATGTGATGAAAAAGTCAAAATGTTAACCATTGCTTCCAAAAAAGGCTTATCTCCCCGTTTCCAGCTGTTTAGTGACATTTGGGATGATGTGTGTTGAAAAATTCAAGAATTTAACCATTTCTTCCAAAAAAGGCTTATCTCCCTGTTTCCAGCGTTTTTCTGACACTTGGGCTGACATGTGATGAAAAAGTCAGAAATCTTAATCAATGCTTCCAAAAAAGGCTTATCTCCCCGTTTCCAGCTGTTTAGTGCCATTTGGGATGATGTGTGATGAAAAATTCAAGAATTTAACCATTTCTTCCAAACAAGGCATATCTCCCTGTTTCCAGCGCTTTTCTGACACTTGGGCTGACATGTGATGAAAAAGTCAGAAATCTTAATCAATGCTTCCAAAAAAGGCTTATCTCCCCGTTTCCAGCTGTTTAGTGACATTTGGGATGATGTGTGATGAAAAATTCAAGAATTTAACCATTTCTTCCAAAAAAGGCTTATCTCCCTGTTTCCAGCGTTTTTCTGACACTTGGGCTGACATGTGATGAAAAAGTCAGAAATCTTAATCAATGCTTCCAAAAAAGGCTTATCTCCCCGTTTCCAGCTGTTTAGTGACATTTGGGATGATGTGTGATGAAAAATTCAAGAATTTAACCATTTCTTCCAAACAAGGCATATCTCCCTGTTTCCAGCGCTTTTCTGACACTTGGGCTGACATGTGATGAAAAAGTCAGAAATCTTAATCAATGCTTCCAAAAAAGGCTTATCTCCCCGTTTCCAGCTGTTAAGTGACATTTGGGATGATGTGTGATGAAAAATTCAAGAATTTAACCATTTCTTCCAAACAAGGCATATCTCCCTGTTTCCAGCGCTTTTCTGACACTTGGGCTGACATGTGATGAAAAAGTCAGAAATCTTAATCAATGCTTCCAAAAAAGGCTGATCTCCCCGTTTACAGCTGTTTAGTGACATTTGGGATGATGTGTGATGAAAAATTCAAGAATTTAACCATTTCTTCCAAAAAAGGCTTATCTCCCTGTTTCCAGCGCTTTTCTGACACTTGAGCTGATATGTGATGAAAAAGTCAAAATGTTAACCATTGCTTCCAAAAAAGGCTTATCTCCCCGTTTCCAGCTGTTTATTGACATTTGGGATGATGTGTGATGAAAAATTCAAGAATTTAACCATTTCTTCCAAAAAAAGACATATCTCCCTGTTTCCAGCGCTTTTCTGACACTTGAGCTGATATGTGATGAAAAAGTCAAAATGTTAACCATTGCTTCCAAAAAAGGCTTATCTCCCCGTTTCCAGCTGTTTATTGACATTTGGAGTGATGTGTGATGAAAAATTCAAGAATTTAACCATTTCTTCCAAAAAAGGCATATCTCCCTGTTTCCAGTGCTTTTCTGACACTTGGGCTGACATGTGATGAAAAAGTCAGAAATCTTAATCAATGCTTCCAAAAAAGGCTGATCTCCCCGTTTACAGCTGTTTAGTGACATTTGGGATGATGTGTGATGAAAAATTCAAGAATTTAACCATTTCTTCCAAAAAAGGCTTATCTCCCTGTTTCCAGCGCTTTTCTGACACTTGAGCTGATATGTGATGAAAAAGTCAAAATGTTAACCATTGCTTCCAAAAAAGGCTTATCTCCCCGTTTCCAGCTGTTTATTGACATTTGGGATGATGTGTGATGAAAAATTCAAGAATTTAACCATTTCTTCCAAAAAAGGCATATCTCCCTGTTTCCAGTGCTTTTCTGACACTTGGGCTGACATGTGATGAAAAAGTCAGAAATCTTAATCAATGCTTCCAAAAAAGGCTTATCTCCCCGTTTCCAGCTGCTTAGTGACATTTGGGATGATGTGTGATGAAAAATTCAAGAATTGAACCATTTCTTCCAAAAAAAGGCATATCTCCCTGTTTCCAGCGCTTTTCTGACACTTGAGCTGATATGTGATGAAAAAGTCAAAATGGTAACCATTGCTTCCAAAAAAGGCTTATATCCCCGTTTCCAGCTGTTTATTGACATTTGGGATGATTTGTGATGAAAAATTCAAGAATTTAACCATTTCTTCCAAAAAAAGGCATATCTCCCTGTTTCCAGCGCTTTTCTGACACTTGAGCTGATATGTGATGAAAAAGTCAGAAATCTTAATCAATGCCTCCAAAAAAGGCTTATCTCCCCGTTTCCAGCTGTTTAGTGACATTTGGGATGATGTGTGATGAAAAATTCAAGAATTTAACCATTTCTTACAAAAAAGGCTTATCTCCCTGTTTCCAGCGCTTTTCTGACACTGGAGCTGATATGTGATGAAAAAAGTCAAAATCTTAACCATTGCTTCCAAAAAAGGCTTATAACCCCGTTTCCAGCTGTTTAGTGACATTTGGGATGATGTGTGATTAAAAATTCAAGAATTTAACCATTTCTTCCAAAAAAGGCATATCTCCCTGTTTCCAGCGCTTTTTTGACACTTGGGCTGACATGTGATGAAAAAGTCAGAAATCTTAATCAATGCTTCCAAAAAAGGCTTATCTCCCCGTTTCCAGCTGTTTAGTGCCATTTGGGATGATGTGTGATGAAAAATTCAAGAATTTAACCATTTCTTCCAAAAAAAGGCATATCTCCCTGTATCCAGCGCTTTTCTGACACTGGAGCTGATATGTGATGAAAAAGTCAAAATCTTAACCATTGCTTCCAAAAAAGGCTTATCTCCCCGTTTCCAGCTGTTTAGTGACATTTGGGATGATGTTTGATTAAAAATTCAAGAATTTAACCATTTCTTCCAAAAAAAGGCATATCTCCCTGTTTCCAGCGCTTTTCTGACACTTGAGCTGATATGTGATGAAAAAGTCAAAATGTTAACCATTGCTTCCAAAAAAGGCTTATCTCCCCGTTTCCAGCTGTTAGTGACATTTGGGATGATCTGTGATTAAAAATTCAAGAATTTAACCATTTCTTCCAAAAAAGGCATATCTCCCTGTTTCCAGCGCTTTTTTGACACTTGGGCTGACATGTGATGAAAAAGTCAGAAATCTTAATCAATGCTTCCAAAAAAGGCTTATCTCCCCGTTTCCAGCTGTTTAGTGACATTTGGGATGATGTGTGATGAAAAATTCAAGAATTTAACCATTTCTTCCAAAAAAAGGCATATCTCCCTGTTTCCAGCGCTTTTCTGACACTTGAGCTGATATGTGATGAAAAAGTCAAAATGGTAACCATTGCTTCCAAAAAAGGCTTATCTCCCCGTTTCCAGCTGTTTAGTGACATTTGGGATGATGTGTGATGAAAAATTCAAGAATTTAACCATTTCTTCCAAAAAAGGCTTATCTCCCTGTTTCCAGCGCTTTTCTGACTTTTGGGCTGACATGTGATGAAAAAGTCAGAAATCTTAATCAATGTTTCCAAAAAAGGCTTATCTCCCCGTTTCCAGCTGTTTAGTGCCATTTGGGATGATGTGTGATGAAAAATTCAAGAATTTAACCATTTCTTCCAAAAAAGGCATATCCCCCTGTTTCCAGCGCTTTTCTGACACTTGAGCTGATATGTGATGAAAAAGTCAAAATGGTAACCATTGCTTCCAAAAAAGGCTTATCTCCCCGTTTCCAGCTGTTTAGTGACATTTGGGATGATGTGTGATGAAAAATTCAAGAATTTAACCATTTCTTCCAAAAAAGGCTTATCTCCCTGTTTCCAGCGTTTTTCTGACACTTGGGCTGACATGTGATGAAAAAGTCAGAAATCTTAATCAATGCTTCCAAAAAAGGAATATCTCCCCGTTTCCAGCTGTTTATTGACATTTGGGATGATGTGTGATGAAAAATTCAAGAATTTAACCATTTCTTCCAAAAAAAGGCATATCTCCCTGTTTCCAGCGCTTTTCTGACACTTGAGCTGATATGTGATGAAAAAGTCAAAATGTTAACCATTGCTTCCAAAAAAGGCTTATCTCCCCGTTTCCAGCTGTTTATTGACATTTGGAGTGATGTGTGATGAAAAATTCAAGAATTTAACCATTTCTTCCAAAAAAGGCATATCTCCCTGTTTCCAGTGCTTTTCTGACACTTGGGCTGACATGTGATGAAAAAGTCAGAAATCTTAATCAATGCTTCCAAAAAAGGCTTATCTCCCCGTTTCCAGCTGCTTAGTGACATTTGGGATGATGTGTGATGAAAAATTCAAGAATTTAACCATTTCTTCCAAAAAAAGGCATATCTCCCTGTTTCCAGCGCTTTTCTGACACTGGAGCTGATATGTGATGAAAAAGTCAAAATGTTAACCATTGCTTCCAAAAAAGGCTTATCTCCCCGTTTCCAGCTGTTTAGTGACATTTGGGATGATGTGTGATGAAAAATTCAAGAATTTAACCATTTCTTCCAAAAAAAGGCATATCTCCCTGTTTCCAGCGCTTTTCTGACACTTGAGCTGATATGTGATGAAAAAGTCAAAATGTTAACCATTGCTTCCAAAAAAAGGCTTATCTCCCCGTTTCCAGCTGTTTAGTGACATTTGGGATGATCTGTGATTAAAAATTCAAGAATTTAACCATTTCTTCCAAAAAAGGCATATCTCCCTGTTTCCAGCGCTTTTTTGACACTTGGGCTGACATGTGATGAAAAAGTCAGAAATCTTAATCAATGCTTCCAAAAAAGGCTTATCTCCCCGTTTCCAGCTGTTTAGTGCCATTTGGGATGATGTGTAATGAAAAATTCAAGAATTTAACCATTTCTTCCAAAAAAGGCATATCTCCCTGTTTCCAGCGCTTTTCTGACACTTGGGCTGACATGTGATGAAAAAGTCAGAAATCTTAATCAATGCTTCCAAAAAAGGCTTATCTCCCCGTTTCCAGCTGTTTAGTGCCATTTGGGATGATGTGTGATGAAAAATTCAAGAATTTAACCATTTCTTCCAAAAAAAGGCATATCTCCCTGTTTCCAGCGCTTTTCTGACACTGGAGCTGATATGTGATGAAAAAGTCAAAATGGTAACCATTGCTTCCAAATAAAGGCTTATCTCCCCGTTTCCAGCTGTTTAGTGACATTTGGGATGATGTGTGATGAAAAATTCAAGAATTTAACCATTTCTTCCAAAAAAAGGCATATCTCCCTGTTTCCAGCGCTTTTCTGACACTTGAGCTGATATGTGATGAAAAAGTCAAAATGTTAACCATTGCTTCCAAAAAAGGCTTATCTCCCCGTTTCCAGCTGTTTAGTGACATTTGGGATGATCTGTGATTAAAAATTCAAGAATTTAACCATTTCTTCCAAAAAAGGCATATCTCCCTGTTTCCAGCGCTTTTTTGACACTGGGGCTGACATGTGATGAAAAAGTCAGAAATCTTAATCAATGCTTCCAAAAAAGGCTTATCTCCCCGTTTCCAGCTGTTTAGTGCCATTTGGGATGATGTGTGATGAAAAATTCAAGAATTTAACCATTTCTTCCAAAAAAGGCATATCTCCCTGTTTCCAGCGCTTTTCTGACACTTGGGCTGACATGTGATGAAAAAGTCAGAAATCTTAATCAATGCTTCCAAAAAAGGCTTATCTCCCCGTTTCCAGCTGTTTAGTGACATTTGGGATGATGTGTGATGAAAAATTCAAGAATTTAACCATTTCTTCCAAAAAAAGGCATATCTCCCTGTTTCCAGCGCTTTTCTGACACTTGAGCTGATATGTGATGAACAAGTCAAAATGGTAACCATTGCTTCCAAAAAAGGCTTATCTCCCCGTTTCCAGCTGTTTAGTGACATTTGGGATGATGTGTGATGAAAAATTCAAGAATTTAACCATTTCTTCCAAAAAAGGCTTATCTCCCTGTTTCCAGCGTTTTTCTGACACTTGGGCTGACATGTGATGAAAAAGTCAGAAATCTTAATCAATGCTTCCAAAAAAGGCTTATCTCCCCGTTTCCAGCTGTTTAGTGACATTTGGGATGATGTGTGAACAAAAATTCAAGAATTTAACCATTTCTTCCAAACAAGGCATATCTCCCTGTTTCGAGCGCTTTTCTGACACTTGGGCTGACATGTGATGAAAAAGTCAGAAATCTTAATCAATGCTTCCAAAAAAGGCTTATCTCCCCGTTTCCAGCTGTTTAGTGACATTTGGGATGATGTGTGATGAAAAATTCAAGAATTTAACCATTTCTTCCAAAAAAAGGCATATCTCCCTGTTTCCAGCGCTTTTCTGACACTTGAGCTGATATGTGATGAAAAAGTCAAAATGGTAACCATTGCTTCCAAAAAAGGCTTATCTCCCCGTTTCCAGCTGTTTATTGACATTTGGGATGATTTGTGATGAAAAATTCAAGAATTTAACCATTTCTTCCAAAAAAAGGCATATCTCCCTGTTTCCAGCGCTTTTCTGACACTTGAGCTGATATGTGATGAAAAAGTCAGAAATCTTAATCAATGCCTCCAAAAAAGGCTTATCTCCCCGTTTCCAGCTGTTTAGTGACATTTGGGATGATGTGTGATGAAAAATTCAAGAATTTAACCATTTCTTACAAAAAAGGCTTATCTCCCTGTTTCCAGCGCTTTTCTGACACTGGAGCTGATATGTGATGAAAAAGTCAAAATCTTAACCATTGCTTCCAAAAAAGGCTTATAACCCCGTTTCCAGCTGTTTAGTGACATTTGGGATGATGTGTGATTAAAAATTCAAGAATTTAACCATTTCTTCCAAAAAAGGCATATCTCCCTGTTTCCAGCGCTTTTTTGACACTTGGGCTGACATGTGATGAAAAAGTCAGAAATCTTAATCAATGCTTCCAAAAAAGGCTTATCTCCCCGTTTCCAGCTGTTTAGTGCCATTTGGGATGATGTGTGATGAAAAATTCAAGAATTTAACCATTTCTTCCAAAAAAAGGCATATCTCCCTGTATCCAGCGCTTTTCTGACACTGGAGCTGATATGTGATGAAAAAGTCAAAATCTTAACCATTGCTTCCAAAAAAGGCTTATCTCCCCGTTTCCAGCTGTTTAGTGACATTTGGGATGATGTGTGATTAAAAATTCAAGAATTTAACCATTTCTTCCAAAAAAGGCATATCTCCCTGTTTCCAGCGCTTTTTTGACACTTGGGCTGACATGTGATGAAAAAGTCAGAAATCTTAATCAATGCTTCCAAAAAAGGCTTATCTCCCCGTTTCCAGCTGTTTAGTGACATTTGGGATGATGTGTGATGAAAAATTCAAGAATTTAACCATTTCTTCCAAAAAAAGGCATCTCCCTGTTTCCAGCGCTTTTCTGACACTTGAGCTGATATGTGATGAAAAAGTCAAAATGTTAACCATTGCTTCCAAAAAAGGCTTATCTCCCCGTTTCCAGCTGTTTAGTGACATTTGGGATGATCTGTGATTAAAAATTCAAGAATTTAACCATTTCTTCCAAAAAAGGCATATCTCCCTGTTTCCAGCGCTTTTTTGACACTTGGGCTGACATGTGATGAAAAAGTCAGAAATCTTAATCAATGCTTCCAAAAAAGGCTTATCTCCCCGTTTCCAGCTGTTTAGTGCCATTTGGGATGATGTGTGATGAAAAATTCAAGAATTTAACCATTTCTTCCAAAAAAGGCATATCTCCCTGTTTCCAGCGCTTTTCTGACACTTGGGCTGACATGTGATGAAAAAGTCAGAAATCTTAATCAATGCTTCCAAAAAAGGCTTATCTCCCCGTTTCCAGCTGTTTAGTGACATTTGGGATGATGTGTGATGAAAAATTCAAGAATTTAACCATTTCTTCCAAAAAAAGGCATATCTCCCTGTTTCCAGCGCTTTTCTGACACTTGAGCTGATATGTGATGAAAAAGTCAAAATGGTAACCATTGCTTCCAAAAAAGGCTTATCTCCCCGTTTCCAGCTGTTTAGTGACATTTGGGATGATGTGTGATGAAAAATTCAAGAATTTAACCATTTCTTCCCAAAAAGGCTTATCTCCCTGTTTCCAGCGCTTTTCTGACTTTTGGGCTGACATGTGATGAAAAAGTCAGAAATCTTAATCAATGTTTCCAAAAAAGGCTTATCTCCCCGTTTCCAGCTGTTTAGTGCCATTTGGGATGATGTGTGATGAAAAATTCAAGAATTTAACCATTTCTTCCAAAAAAGGCATATCTCCCTGTTTCCAGCGCTTTTCTGACACTTGGGCTGATATGTGATGAAAAAGTCAGAAATCTTAATCAATGCTTCCAAAAAAGGCTTATCTCCCCGTTTTCAGCTGTTTAGTGACATTTGGGATGATGTGTGATGAAAAATTCAAGAATTTAACCATTTCTTCCAAAAAAGGCTTATCTCCCTGTTTCCAGCGCTTTTCTGACACTTGGGCTGACATGTGATGAAAAAGTCAGAAATCTTAATCAATGCTTCCAAAAAAGGCTTATCTCCCCGTTTCCAGCTGTTTAGTGCCATTTGGGATGATGTGTGATGAAAAATTCAAGAATTTAACCATGTCTTCCAAAAAAGGCATATCTCCCTGTTTCCAGCGCTTTTCTGACACTTGGGCTGACATGTGATGAAAAAGTCAGAAATCTTAATCAATGCTTCCAAAAAAGGCTTATCTCCCTGTTTCCAGCGCTTTTCTGACACTTGGGCTGACATGTGATGAAAAAGTCAGAAATCTTAATCAATGCTTCCAAAAAAGGCTTATCTCCCCGTTTCCAGCTGTTTAGTGACATTTGGGATGATGTGTGATGAAAAATTCAAGAATTTAACCATTTCTTCCAAAAAAGGCTTATCTCCCTGTTTCCAGCGTTTTTCTGACACTTGGGCTGACATGTGATGAAAAAGTCAGAAATCTTAATCAATGCTTCCAAAAAAGGCTTATCTCCCCGTTTCCAGCTGTTTAGTGCCATTTGGGATGATGTGTGATGAAAATTTCAAGAATTTAACCATTTCTTCCAAAAAAGGCATATCTCCCTGTTTCCAGCGCTTTTCTGACACTTGGGCTGACATGTGATGAAAAAGTCAGAAATCTTAATCAATGCTTCCAAAAAAGGCTTATCTCCCCGTTTCCAGCTGTTTAGTGACATTTGGGATGATGTGTGATGAAAAATTCAAGAATTTAACCATTTCTTCCAAAAAAAGGCATATCTCCCTGTTTCCAGCGCTTTTCTGACACTTGAGCTGATATGTGATGAAAAAGTCAAAATGGTAACCATTGCTTCCAAAAAAGGCTTATCTCCCCGTTTCCAGCTGTTTAGTGACATTTGGGATGATGTGTGATGAAAAATTCAAGAATTTAACCATTTCTTCCAAAAAAGGCTTATCTCCCTGTTTCCAGCGCTTTTCTGACACTTGGGCTGACATGTGATGAAAAAGTCAGAAATCTTAATCAATGCTTCCAAAAAAGGCTTATCTCCCCGTTTCCAGCTGTTTAGTGACATTTGGGATGATGTGTGAACAAAAATTCAAGAATTTAACCATTTCTTCCAAACAAGGCATATCTCCCTGTTTCGAGCGCTTTTCTGACACTTGGGCTGACATGTGATGAAAAAGTCAGAAATCTTAATCAATGCTTCCAAAAAAGGCTTATCTCCCCGTTTCCAGCTGTTTAGTGACATTTGGGATGATGTGTGATGAAAAATTCAAGAATTTAACCATTTCTTCCAAAAAAAGGCATATCTCCCTGTTTCCAGCGCTTTTCTGACACTTGAGCTGATATGTGATGAAAAAGTCAGAAATCTTAATCAATGCCTCCAAAAAAGGCTTATCTCCCCGTTTCCAGCTGTTTAGTGACATTTGGGATGATGTGTGATGAAAAATTCAAGAATTTAACCATTTCTTACAAAAAAGGCTTATCTCCCTGTTTCCAGCGCTTTTCTGACACTTGGGCTGATATGTGATGAAAAAGTCAAAATCTTAACCATTGCTTCCAAAAAAGGCTTATAACCCCGTTTCCAGCTGTTTAGTGACATTTGGGATGATGTGTGATTAAAAATTCAAGAATTTAACCATTTCTTCCAAAAAAGGCATATCTCCCTGTTTCCAGCGCTTTTTTGACACTTGGGCTGACATGTGATGAAAAAGTCAGGAATCTTAATCAATGCTTCCAAAAAAGGCTTATCTCCCCGTTTCCAGCTGTTTAGTGCCATTTGGGATGATGTGTGATGAAAAATTCAAGAATTTAACCATTTCTTCCAAAAAAAGGCATATCTCCCTGTATCCAGCGCTTTTCTGACACTGGAGCTGATATGTGATGAAAAAGTCAAAATCTTAACCATTGCTTCCAAAAAAGGCTTATCTCCCCGTTTCCAGCTGTTTAGTGACATTTGGGATGATGTGTGATTAAAAATTCAAGAATTTAACCATTTCTTCCAAAAAAGGCATATCTCCCTGTTTCCAGCGCTTTTTTGACACTTGGGCTGACATGTGATGAAAAAGTCAGAAATCTTAATCAATGCTTCCAAAAAAGGCTTATCTCCCCGTTTCCAGCTGTTTAGTGACATTTGGGATGATGTGTGATGAAAAATTCAAGAATTTAACCATTTCTTCCAAAAAAAGGCATCTCCCTGTTTCCAGCGCTTTTCTGACACTTGAGCTGATATGTGATGAAAAAGTCAAAATGTTAACCATTGCTTCCAAAAAAGGCTTATCTCCCCGTTTCCAGCTGTTTAGTGACATTTGGGATGATCTGTGATTAAAAATTCAAGAATTTAACCATTTCTTCCAAAAAAGGCATATCTCCCTGTTTCCAGCGCTTTTTTGACACTTGGGCTGACATGTGATGAAAAAGTCAGAAATCTTAATCAATGCTTCCAAAAAAGGCTTATCTCCCCGTTTCCAGCTGTTTAGTGCCATTTGGGATGATGTGTGATGAAAAATTCAAGAATTTAACCATTTCTTCCAAAAAAAGGCATATCTCCCTGTTTCCAGCGCTTTTCTGACACTTGAGCTGATATGTGATGAAAAAGTCAAAATGGTAACCATTGCTTCCAAAAAAGGCTTATCTCCCCGTTTCCAGCTGTTTAGTGACATTTGGGATGATCTGTGATTAAAAATTCAAGAATTTAACCATTTCTTCCCAAAAAGGCTTATCTCCCTGTTTCCAGCGCTTTTCTGACTTTTGGGCTGACATGTGATGAAAAAGTCAGAAATCTTAATCAATGTTTCCAAAAAAGGCTTATCTCCCCGTTTCCAGCTGTTTAGTGCCATTTGGGATGATGTGTGATGAAAAATTCAAGAATTTAACCATTTCTTCCAAAAAAGGCATATCTCCCTGTTTCCAGCGCTTTTCTGACACTTGGGCTGATATGTGATGAAAAAGTCAGAAATCTTAATCAATGCTTCCAAAAAAGGCTTATCTCCCCGTTTTCAGCTGTTTAGTGACATTTGGGATGATGTGTGATGAAAAATTCAAGAATTTAACCATTTCTTCCAAAAAAGGCTTATCTCCCTGTTTCCAGCGCTTTTCTGACACTTGGGCTGACATGTGATGAAAAAGTCAGAAATCTTAATCAATGCTTCCAAAAAAGGCTTATCTCCCCGTTTCCAGCTGTTTAGTGCCATTTGGGATGATGTGTGATGAAAAATTCAAGAATTTAACCATGTCTTCCAAAAAAGGCATATCTCCCTGTTTCCAGCGCTTTTCTGACACTTGGGCTGACATGTGATGAAAAAGTCAGAAATCTTAATCAATGCTTCCAAAAAAGGCTTATCTCCCTGTTTCCAGCGCTTTTCTGACACTTGGGCTGACATGTGATGAAAAAGTCAGAAATCTTAATCAATGCTTCCAAAAAAGGCTTATCTCCCCGTTTCCAGCTGTTTAGTGACATTTGGGATGATGTGTGATGAAAAATTCAAGAATTTAACCATGTCTTCCAAAAAAGGCATATCTCCCTGTTTCCAGCGCTTTTCTGACACTTGGGCTGACATGTGATGAAAAAGTCAGAAATCTTAATCAATGCTTCCAAAAAAGGCTTATCTCCCCGTTTCCAGCTGTTTAGTGCCATTTGGGATGATGTGTGATGAAAAATTCAAGAATTTAACCATGTCTTCCAAAAAAGGCATATCTCCCTGTTTCCAGCGCTTTTCTGACACTTGGGCTGACATGTGATGAAAAAGTCAGAAATCTTAATCAATGCTTCCAAAAAAGGCTTATCTCCCCGTTTCCAGCTGTTTAGTGACATTTGGGATGATGTGTGATGAAAAATTCAAGAATTTAACCATTTCTTCCAAAAAAGGCTTATCTCCCTGTTTCCAGCGTTTTTCTGACACTTGGGCTGACATGTGATGAAAAAGTCAGAAATCGTAATCAATGCTTCCAAAAAAGGCTTATCTCCCCGTTTCCAGCTGTTTAGTGACATTTGGGATGATGTGTGATGAAAAATTCAAGAATTTAACCATGTCTTCCAAAAAAGGCATATCTCCCTGTTTCCAGCGCTTTTCTGACACTTGGGCTGACATGTGATGAAAAAGTCAGAAATCTTAATCAATGCTTCCAAAAAAGGCTTATCTCCCCGTTTCCAGCTGTTTAGTGCCATTTGGGATGATGTGTGATGAAAAATTCAAGAATTTAACCATGTCTTCCAAAAAAGGCATATCTCCCTGTTTCCAGCGCTTTTCTGACACTTGGGCTGACATGTGATGAAAAAGTCAGAAATCTTAATCAATGCTTCCAAAAAAGGCTTATCTCCCCGTTTCCAGCTGTTTAGTGACATTTGGGATGATGTGTGATGAAAAATTCAAGAATTTAACCATTTCTTCCAAAAAAGGCTTATCTCCCTGTTTCCAGCGTTTTTCTGACACTTGGGCTGACATGTGATGAAAAAGTCAGAAATCGTAATCAATGCTTCCAAAAAAGGCTTATCTCCCCGTTTCCAGCTGTTTAGTGACATTTTGGATGATGTGTGATGAAAAATTCAAGAATTTAACCATTTCTTCCAAACAAGGCATATCTCCCTGTTTCCAGCGCTTTTCTGACACTTGGGCTGACATGTGATGAAAAAGTCAGAAATCTTAATCAATGCTTCCAAAAAAGGCTTATCTCCCCGTTTCCAGCTGTTTAGTGACATTTGGGATGATGTGTGATGAAAAATTCAAGAATTTAACCATTTCTTCCAAACAAGGCATATCTCCCTGTTTCCAGCGCTTTTCTGACACTTGGGCTGACATGTGATGAAAAAGTCAGAAATCTTAATCAATGCTTCCAAAAAAGGCTTATCTCCCCGTTTCCAGCTGTTTAGTGACATTTGGGATGATTTGTGATGAAAAATTCAAGAATTTAACCATTTCTTCCAAAAAAGGCTTATCTCCCTGTTTCCAGCGTTTTTCTGACACTTGGGCTAACATGTGATGAAAAAGTCAGAAATCTTAATCAATGCTTCCAAAAAAGGCTTATCTCCCCGTTTCCAGCTGTTTAGTGACATTTGGGATGATGTGTGATGAAAAATTCAAGAATTTAACCATTTCTTCCAAACAAGGCATATCTCCCTGTTTCCAGCGCTTTTCTGACACTTGGGCTGACATGTGATGAAAAAGTCAGAAATCTTAATCAATGCTTCCAAAAAAGGCTTATCTCCCCGTTTCCAGCTGTTAAGTGACATTTGGGATGATGTGTGATGAAAAATTCAAGAATTTAACCATTTCTTCCAAACAAGGCATATCTCCCTGTTTCCAGCGCTTTTCTGACACTTGGGCTGACATGTGATGAAAAAGTCAGAAATCTTAATCAATGCTTCCAAAAAAGGCTGATCTCCCCGTTTACAGCTGTTTAGTGACATTTGGGATGATGTGTGATGAAAAATTCAAGAATTTAACCATTTCTTCCAAAAAAGGCTTATCTCCCTGTTTCCAGCGCTTTTCTGACACTTGAGCTGATATGTGATGAAAAAGTCAAAATGTTAACCATTGCTTCCAAAAAAGGCTTATCTCCCCGTTTCCAGCTGTTTATTGACATTTGGGATGATGTGTGATGAAAAATTCAAGAATTTAACCATTTCTTCCAAAAAAAGGCATATCTCCCTGTTTCCAGCGCTTTTCTGACACTTGAGCTGATATGTGATGAAAAAGTCAAAATGTTAACCATTGCTTCCAAAAAAGGCTTATCTCCCCGTTTCCAGCTGTTTATTGACATTTGGAGTGATGTGTGATGAAAAATTCAAGAATTTAACCATTTCTTCCAAAAAAGGCATATCTCCCTGTTTCCAGTGCTTTTCTGACACTTGGGCTGACATGTGATGAAAAAGTCAGAAATCTTAATCAATGCTTCCAAAAAAGGCTTATCTCCCCGTTTCCAGCTGCTTAGTGACATTTGGGATGATGTGTGATGAAAAATTCAAGAATTTAACCATTTCTTCCAAAAAAAGGCATATCTCCCTGTTTCCAGCGCTTTTCTGACACTGGAGCTGATATGTGATGAAAAAGTCAAAATGTTAACCATTGCTTCCAAAAAAGGCTTATCTCCCCGTTTCCAGCTGTTTAGTGACATTTGGGATGATGTGTGTTGAAAAATTCAAGAATTTAACCATTTCTTCCAAAAAAGGCTTATCTCCCTGTTTCCAGCGTTTTTCTGACACTTGGGCTGACATGTGATGAAAAAGTCAGAAATCTTAATCAATGCTTCCAAAAAAGGCTTATCTCCCCGTTTCCAGCTGTTTAGTGCCATTTGGGATGATGTGTGATGAAAAATTCAAGAATTTAACCATTTCTTCCAAACAAGGCATATCTCCCTGTTTCCAGCGCTTTTCTGACACTTGGGCTGACATGTGATGAAAAAGTCAGAAATCTTAATCAATGCTTCCAAAAAAGGCTTATCTCCCCGTTTCCAGCTGTTTAGTGACATTTGGGATGATGTGTGATGAAAAATTCAAGAATTTAACCATTTCTTCCAAAAAAGGCTTATCTCCCTGTTTCCAGCGTTTTTCTGACACTTGGGCTGACATGTGATGAAAAAGTCAGAAATCTTAATCAATTCTTCCAAAAAAGGCTTATCTCCCCGTTTCCAGCTGTTTAGTGACATTTGGGATGATGTGTGATGAAAAATTCAAGAATTTAACCATTTCTTCCAAACAAGGCATATCTCCCTGTTTCCAGCGCTTTTCTGACACTTGGGCTGACATGTGATGAAAAAGTCAGAAATCTTAATCAATGCTTCCAAAAAAGGCTTATCTCCCCGTTTCCAGCTGTTAAGTGACATTTGGGATGATGTGTGATGAAAAATTCAAGAATTTAACCATTTCTTCCAAACAAGGCATATCTCCCTGTTTCCAGCGCTTTTCTGACACTTGGGCTGACATGTGATGAAAAAGTCAGAAATCTTAATCAATGCTTCCAAAAAAGGCTGATCTCCCCGTTTACAGCTGTTTAGTGACATTTGGGATGATGTGTGATGAAAAATTCAAGAATTTAACCATTTCTTCCAAAAAAGGCTTATCTCCCTGTTTCCAGCGCTTTTCTGACACTTGAGCTGATATGTGATGAAAAAGTCAAAATGTTAACCATTGCTTCCAAAAAAGGCTTATCTCCCCGTTTCCAGCTGTTTATTGACATTTGGGATGATGTGTGATGAAAAATTCAAGAATTTAACCATTTCTTCCAAAAAAAGACATATCTCCCTGTTTCCAGCGCTTTTCTGACACTTGAGCTGATATGTGATGAAAAAGTCAAAATGTTAACCATTGCTTCCAAAAAAGGCTTATCTCCCCGTTTCCAGCTGTTTATTGACATTTGGAGTGATGTGTGATGAAAAATTCAAGAATTTAACCATTTCTTCCAAAAAAGGCATATCTCCCTGTTTCCAGTGCTTTTCTGACACTTGGGCTGACATGTGATGAAAAAGTCAGAAATCTTAATCAATGCTTCCAAAAAAGGCTGATCTCCCCGTTTACAGCTGTTTAGTGACATTTGGGATGATGTGTGATGAAAAATTCAAGAATTTAACCATTTCTTCCAAAAAAGGCTTATCTCCCTGTTTCCAGCGCTTTTCTGACACTTGAGCTGATATGTGATGAAAAAGTCAAAATGTTAACCATTGCTTCCAAAAAAGGCTTATCTCCCCGTTTCCAGCTGTTTATTGACATTTGGGATGATGTGTGATGAAAAATTCAAGAATTTAACCATTTCTTCCAAAAAAGGCATATCTCCCTGTTTCCAGTGCTTTTCTGACACTTGGGCTGACATGTGATGAAAAAGTCAGAAATCTTAATCAATGCTTCCAAAAAAGGCTTATCTCCCCGTTTCCAGCTGCTTAGTGACATTTGGGATGATGTGTGATGAAAAATTCAAGAATTGAACCATTTCTTCCAAAAAAAGGCATATCTCCCTGTTTCCAGCGCTTTTCTGACACTTGAGCTGATATGTGATGAAAAAGTCAAAATGGTAACCATTGCTTCCAAAAAAGGCTTATCTCCCCGTTTCCAGCTGTTTATTGACATTTGGGATGATTTGTGATGAAAAATTCAAGAATTTAACCATTTCTTCCAAAAAAAGGCATATATCCCTGTTTCCAGCGCTTTTCTGACACTTGAGCTGATATGTGATGAAAAAGTCAGAAATCTTAATCAATGCCTCCAAAAAAGGCTTATCTCCCCGTTTCCAGCTGTTTAGTGACATTTGGGATGATGTGTGATGAAAAATTCAAGAATTTAACCATTTCTTACAAAAAAGGCTTATCTCCCTGTTTCCAGCGCTTTTCTGACACTGGAGCTGATATGTGATGAAAAAGTCAAAATCTTAACCATTGCTTCCAAAAAAGGCTTATAACCCCGTTTCCAGCTGTTTAGTGACATTTGGGATGATGTGTGATTAAAAATTCAAGAATTTAACCATTTCTTCCAAAAAAGGCATATCTCCCTGTTTCCAGTGCTTTTTTGACACTTGGGCTGACATGTGATGAAAAAGTCAGAAATCTTAATCAATGCTTCCAAAAAAGGCTTATCTCCCCGTTTCCAGCTGTTTAGTGCCATTTGGGATGATGTGTGATGAAAAATTCAAGAATTTAACCATTTCTTCCAAAAAAAGGCATATCTCCCTGTATCCAGCGCTTTTCTGACACTGGAGCTGATATGTGATGAAAAAGTCAAAATCTTAACCATTGCTTCCAAAAAAGGCTTATCTCCCCGTTTCCAGCTGTTTAGTGACATTTGGGATGATGTTTGATTAAAAATTCAAGAATTTAACCATTTCTTCCAAAAAAAGGCATATCTCCCTGTTTCCAGCGCTTTTCTGACACTTGAGCTGATATGTGATGAAAAAGTCAAAATGTTAACCATTGCTTCCAAAAAAGGCTTATCTCCCCGTTTCCAGCTGTTTATTGACATTTGGAGTGATGTGTGATGAAAAATTCAAGAATTTAACCATTTCTTCCAAAAAAGGCATATCTCCCTGTTTCCAGTGCTTTTCTGACACTTGGGCTGACATGTGATGAAAAAGTCAGAAATCTTAATCAATGCTTCCAAAAAAGGCTTATCTCCCCGTTTCCAGCTGCTTAGTGACATTTGGGATGATGTGTGATGAAAAATTCAAGAATTTAACCATTTCTTCCAAAAAAAGGCATATCTCCCTGTTTCCAGCGCTTTTCTGACACTGGAGCTGATATGTGATGAAAAAGTCAAAATGTTAACCATTGCTTCCAAAAAAGGCTTATCTCCCCGTTTCCAGCTGTTTAGTGCCATTTGGGATGATGTGTGATGAAAAATTCAAGAATTTAACCATTTCTTCCAAACAAGGCATATCTCCCTGTTTCCAGCGCTTTTCTGACACTTGGGCTGACATGTGATGAAAAAGTCAGAAATCTTAATCAATGCTTCCAAAAAAGGCTTATCTCCCCGTTTCCAGCTGTTTAGTGACATTTGGGATGATGTGTGATGAAAAATTCAAGAATTTAACCATTTCTTCCAAAAAAGGCTTATCTCCCTGTTTCCAGCGTTTTTCTGACACTTGGGCTGACATGTGATGAAAAAGTCAGAAATCTTAATCAATTCTTCCAAAAAAGGCTTATCTCCCCGTTTCCAGCTGTTTAGTGACATTTGGGATGATGTGTGATGAAAAATTCAAGAATTTAACCATTTCTTCCAAACAAGGCATATCTCCCTGTTTCCAGCGCTTTTCTGACACTTGGGCTGACATGTGATGAAAAAGTCAGAAATCTTAATCAATGCTTCCAAAAAAGGCTTATCTCCCCGTTTCCAGCTGTTAAGTGACATTTGGGATGATGTGTGATGAAAAATTCAAGAATTTAACCATTTCTTCCAAACAAGGCATATCTCCCTGTTTCCAGCGCTTTTCTGACACTTGGGCTGACATGTGATGAAAAAGTCAGAAATCTTAATCAATGCTTCCAAAAAAGGCTGATCTCCCCGTTTACAGCTGTTTAGTGACATTTGGGATGATGTGTGATGAAAAATTCAAGAATTTAACCATTTCTTCCAAAAAAGGCTTATCTCCCTGTTTCCAGCGCTTTTCTGACACTTGAGCTGATATGTGATGAAAAAGTCAAAATGTTAACCATTGCTTCCAAAAAAGGCTTATCTCCCCGTTTCCAGCTGTTTATTGACATTTGGGATGATGTGTGATGAAAAATTCAAGAATTTAACCATTTCTTCCAAAAAAAGACATATCTCCCTGTTTCCAGCGCTTTTCTGACACTTGAGCTGATATGTGATGAAAAAGTCAAAATGTTAACCATTGCTTCCAAAAAAGGCTTATCTCCCCGTTTCCAGCTGTTTATTGACATTTGGAGTGATGTGTGATGAAAAATTCAAGAATTTAACCATTTCTTCCAAAAAAGGCATATCTCCCTGTTTCCAGTGCTTTTCTGACACTTGGGCTGACATGTGATGAAAAAGTCAGAAATCTTAATCAATGCTTCCAAAAAAGGCTGATCTCCCCGTTTACAGCTGTTTAGTGACATTTGGGATGATGTGTGATGAAAAATTCAAGAATTTAACCATTTCTTCCAAAAAAGGCTTATCTCCCTGTTTCCAGCGCTTTTCTGACACTTGAGCTGATATGTGATGAAAAAGTCAAAATGTTAACCATTGCTTCCAAAAAAGGCTTATCTCCCCGTTTCCAGCTGTTTATTGACATTTGGGATGATGTGTGATGAAAAATTCAAGAATTTAACCATTTCTTCCAAAAAAGGCATATCTCCCTGTTTCCAGTGCTTTTCTGACACTTGGGCTGACATGTGATGAAAAAGTCAGAAATCTTAATCAATGCTTCCAAAAAAGGCTTATCTCCCCGTTTCCAGCTGCTTAGTGACATTTGGGATGATGTGTGATGAAAAATTCAAGAATTGAACCATTTCTTCCAAAAAAAGGCATATCTCCCTGTTTCCAGCGCTTTTCTGACACTTGAGCTGATATGTGATGAAAAAGTCAAAATGGTAACCATTGCTTCCAAAAAAGGCTTATCTCCCCGTTTCCAGCTGTTTATTGACATTTGGGATGATTTGTGATGAAAAATTCAAGAATTTAACCATTTCTTCCAAAAAAAGGCATATCTCCCTGTTTCCAGCGCTTTTCTGACACTTGAGCTGATATGTGATGAAAAAGTCAGAAATCTTAATCAATGCCTCCAAAAAAGGCTTATCTCCCCGTTTCCAGCTGTTTAGTGACATTTGGGATGATGTGTGATGAAAAATTCAAGAATTTAACCATTTCTTACAAAAAAGGCTTATCTCCCTGTTTCCAGCGCTTTTCTGACACTGGAGCTGATATGTGATGAAAAAGTCAAAATCTTAACCATTGCTTCCAAAAAAGGCTTATAACCCCGTTTCCAGCTGTTTAGTGACATTTGGGATGATGTGTGATTAAAAATTCAAGAATTTAACCATTTCTTCCAAAAAAGGCATATCTCCCTGTTTCCAGTGCTTTTTTGACACTTGGGCTGACATGTGATGAAAAAGTCAGAAATCTTAATCAATGCTTCCAAAAAAGGCTTATCTCCCCGTTTCCAGCTGTTTAGTGCCATTTGGGATGATGTGTGATGAAAAATTCAAGAATTTAACCATTTCTTCCAAAAAAAGGCATATCTCCCTGTATCCAGCGCTTTTCTGACACTGGAGCTGATATGTGATGAAAAAGTCAAAATCTTAACCATTGCTTCCAAAAAAGGCTTATCTCCCCGTTTCCAGCTGTTTAGTGACATTTGGGATGATGTTTGATTAAAAATTCAAGAATTTAACCATTTCTTCCAAAAAAAGGCATATCTCCCTGTTTCCAGCGCTTTTCTGACACTTGAGCTGATATGTGATGAAAAAGTCAAAATGTTAACCATTGCTTCCAAAAAAGGCTTATCTCCCCGTTTCCAGCTGTTTATTGACATTTGGAGTGATGTGTGATGAAAAATTCAAGAATTTAACCATTTCTTCCAAAAAAGGCATATCTCCCTGTTTCCAGTGCTTTTCTGACACTTGGGCTGACATGTGATGAAAAAGTCAGAAATCTTAATCAATGCTTCCAAAAAAGGCTTATCTCCCCGTTTCCAGCTGCTTAGTGACATTTGGGATGATGTGTGATGAAAAATTCAAGAATTTAACCATTTCTTCCAAAAAAAGGCATATCTCCCTGTTTCCAGCGCTTTTCTGACACTGGAGCTGATATGTGATGAAAAAGTCAAAATGTTAACCATTGCTTCCAAAAAAGGCTTATCTCCCCGTTTCCAGCTGTTTAGTGACATTTGGGATGATGTGTGATGAAAAATTCAAGAATTTAACCATTTCTTCCAAAAAAAGGCATATCTCCCTGTTTCCAGCGCTTTTCTGACACTTGAGCTGATATGTGATGAAAAAGTCAAAATGGTAACCATTGCTTCCAAAAAAGGCTTATCTCCCCGTTTCCAGCTGTTTATTGACATTTGGGATGATTTGTGATGAAAAATTCAAGAATTTAACCATTTCTTCCAAAAAAAGGCATATCTCCCTGTTTCCAGCGCTTTTCTGACACTTGAGCTGATATGTGATGAAAAAGTCAGAAATCTTAATCAATGCCTCCAAAAAAGGCTTATCTCCCCGTTTCCAGCTGTTTAGTGACATTTGGGATGATGTGTGATGAAAAATTCAAGAATTTAACCATTTCTTACAAAAAAGGCTTATCTCCCTGTTTCCAGCGCTTTTCTGACACTGGAGCTGATATGTGATGAAAAAGTCAAAATCTTAACCATTGCTTCCAAAAAAGGCTTATAACCCCGTTTCCAGCTGTTTAGTGACATTTGGGATGATGTGTGATTAAAAATTCAAGAATTTAACCATTTCTTCCAAAAAAGGCATATCTCCCTGTTTCCAGCGCTTTTTTGACACTTGGGCTGACATGTGATGAAAAAGTCAGAAATCTTAATCAATGCTTCCAAAAAAGGCTTATCTCCCCGTTTCCAGCTGTTTAGTGCCATTTGGGATGATGTGTGATGAAAAATTCAAGAATTTAACCATTTCTTCCAAAAAAAGGCATATCTCCCTGTATCCAGCGCTTTTCTGACACTGGAGCTGATATGTGATGAAAAAGTCAAAATCTTAACCATTGCTTCCAAAAAAGGCTTATCTCCCCGTTTCCAGCTGTTTAGTGACATTTGGGATGATGTGTGATTAAAAATTCAAGAATTTAACCATTTCTTCCAAAAAAGGCATATCTCCCTGTTTCCAGCGCTTTTTTGACACTTGGGCTGACATGTGATGAAAAAGTCAGAAATCTTAATCAATGCTTCCAAAAAAGGCTTATCTCCCCATTTCCAGCTGTTTAGTGACATTTGGGATGATGTGTGATGAAAAATTCAAGAATTTAACCATTTCTTCCAAAAAAAGGCATCTCCCTGTTTCCAGCGCTTTTCTGACACTTGAGCTGATATGTGATGAAAAAGTCAAAATGTTAACCATTGCTTCCAAAAAAGGCTTATCTCCCCGTTTCCAGCTGTTTAGTGACATTTGGGATGATCTGTGATTAAAAATTCAAGAATTTAACCATTTCTTCCAAAAAAGGCATATCTCCCTGTTTCCAGCGCTTTTTTGACACTTGGGCTGACATGTGATGAAAAAGTCAGAAATCTTAATCAATGCTTCCAAAAAAGGCTTATCTCCCCGTTTCCAGCTGTTTAGTGCCATTTGGGATGATGTGTGATGAAAAATTCAAGAATTTAACCATTTCTTCCAAAAAAGGCATATCTCCCTGTTTCCAGCGCTTTTCTGACACTTGGGCTGACATGTGATGAAAAAGTCAGAAATCTTAATCAATGCTTCCAAAAAAGGCTTATCTCCCCGTTTCCAGCTGTTTAGTGACATTTGGGATGATGTGTGATGAAAAATTCAAGAATTTAACCATTTCTTCCAAAAAAAGGCATATCTCCCTGTTTCCAGCGCTTTTCTGACACTTGAGCTGATATGTGATGAAAAAGTCAAAATGGTAACCATTGCTTCCAAAAAAGGCTTATCTCCCCGTTTCCAGCTGTTTAGTGACATTTGGGATGATGTGTGATGAAAAATTCAAGAATTTAACCATTTCTTCCCAAAAAGGCTTATCTCCCTGTTTCCAGCGCTTTTCTGACTTTTGGGCTGACATGTGATGAAAAAGTCAGAAATCTTAATCAATGTTTCCAAAAAAGGCTTATCTCCCCGTTTCCAGCTGTTTAGTGCCATTTGGGATGATGTGTGATGAAAAATTCAAGAATTTAACCATTTCTTCCAAAAAAGGCATATCTCCCTGTTTCCAGCGCTTTTCTGACACTTGGGCTGACATGTGATGAAAAAGTCAGAAATCTTAATCAATGCTTCCAAAAAAGGCTTATCTCCCCGTTTTCAGCTGTTTAGTGACATTTGGGATGATGTGTGATGAAAAATTCAAGAATTTAACCATTTCTTCCAAAAAAGGCTTATCTCCCTGTTTCCAGCGCTTTTCTGACACTTGGGCTGACATGTGATGAAAAAGTCAGAAATCTTAATCAATGCTTCCAAAAAAGGCTTATCTCCCCGTTTCCAGCTGTTTAGTGCCATTTGGGATGATGTGTGATGAAAAATTCAAGAATTTAACCATGTCTTCCAAAAAAGGCATATCTCCCTGTTTCCAGCGCTTTTCTGACACTTGGGCTGACATGTGATGAAAAAGTCAGAAATCTTAATCAATGCTTCCAAAAAAGGCTTATCTCCCTGTTTCCAGCGCTTTTCTGACACTTGGGCTGACATGTGATGAAAAAGTCAGAAATCTTAATCAATGCTTCCAAAAAAGGCTTATCTCCCCGTTTCCAGCTGTTTAGTGACATTTGGGATGATGTGTGATGAAAAATTCAAGAATTTAACCATTTCTTCCAAAAAAGGCTTATCTCCCTGTTTCCAGCGTTTTTCTGACACTTGGGCTGACATGTGATGAAAAAGTCAGAAATCTTAATCAATGCTTCCAAAAAAGGCTTATCTCCCCGTTTCCAGCTGTTTAGTGCCATTTGGGATGATGTGTGATGAAAATTTCAAGAATTTAACCATTTCTTCCAAAAAAGGCATATCTCCCTGTTTCCAGCGCTTTTCTGACACTTGGGCTGACATGTGATGAAAAAGTCAGAAATCTTAATCAATGCTTCCAAAAAAGGCTTATCTCCCCGTTTCCAGCTGTTTAGTGACATTTGGGATGATGTGTGATGAAAAATTCAAGAATTTAACCATTTCTTCCAAAAAAAGGCATATCTCCCTGTTTCCAGCGCTTTTCTGACACTTGAGCTGATATGTGGTGAAAAAGTCAAAATGGTAACCATTGCTTCCAAAAAAGGCTTATCTCCCCGTTTCCAGCTGTTTAGTGACATTTGGGATGATGTGTGATGAAAAATTCAAGAATTTAACCATTTCTTCCAAAAAAGGCTTATCTCCCTGTTTCCAGCGCTTTTCTGACACTTGGGCTGACATGTGATGAAAAAGTCAGAAATCTTAATCAATGCTTCCAAAAAAGGCTTATCTCCCCGTTTCCAGCTGTTTAGTGACATTTGGGATGATGTGTGAACAAAAATTCAAGAATTTAACCATTTCTTCCAAACAAGGCATATCTCCCTGTTTCGAGCGCTTTTCTGACACTTGGGCTGACATGTGATGAAAAAGTCAGAAATCTTAATCAATGCTTCCAAAAAAGGCTTATCTCCCCGTTTCCAGCTGTTTAGTGACATTTGGGATGATGTGTGATGAAAAATTCAAGAATTTAACCATTTCTTCCAAAAAAAGGCATATCTCCCTGTTTCCAGCGCTTTTCTGACACTTGAGCTGATATGTGATGAAAAAGTCAGAAATCTTAATCAATGCCTCCAAAAAAGGCTTATCTCCCCGTTTCCAGCTGTTTAGTGACATTTGGGATGATGTGTGATGAAAAATTCAAGAATTTAACCATTTCTTACAAAAAAGGCTTATCTCCCTGTTTCCAGCGCTTTTCTGACACTTGGGCTGATATGTGATGAAAAAGTCAAAATCTTAACCATTGCTTCCAAAAAAGGCTTATAACCCCGTTTCCAGCTGTTTAGTGACATTTGGGATGATGTGTGATTAAAAATTCAAGAATTTAACCATTTCTTCCAAAAAAGGCATATCTCCCTGTTTCCAGCGCTTTTTTGACACTTGGGCTGACATGTGATGAAAAAGTCAGGAATCTTAATCAATGCTTCCAAAAAAGGCTTATCTCCCCGTTTCCAGCTGTTTAGTGCCATTTGGGATGATGTGTGATGAAAAATTCAAGAATTTAACCATTTCTTCCAAAAAAAGGCATATCTCCCTGTATCCAGCGCTTTTCTGACACTGGAGCTGATATGTGATGAAAAAGTCAAAATCTTAACCATTGCTTCCAAAAAAGGCTTATCTCCCCGTTTCCAGCTGTTTAGTGACATTTGGGATGATGTGTGATTAAAAATTCAAGAATTTAACCATTTCTTCCAAAAAAGGCATATCTCCCTGTTTCCAGCGCTTTTTTGACACTTGGGCTGACATGTGATGAAAAAGTCAGAAATCTTAATCAATGCTTCCAAAAAAGGCTTATCTCCCCGTTTCCAGCTGTTTAGTGACATTTGGGATGATGTGTGATGAAAAATTCAAGAATTTAACCATTTCTTCCAAAAAAAGGCATCTCCCTGTTTCCAGCGCTTTTCTGACACTTGAGCTGATATGTGATGAAAAAGTCAAAATGTTAACCATTGCTTCCAAAAAAGGCTTATCTCCCCGTTTCCAGCTGTTTAGTGACATTTGGGATGATCTGTGATTAAAAATTCAAGAATTTAACCATTTCTTCCAAAAAAGGCATATCTCCCTGTTTCCAGCGCTTTTTTGACACTTGGGCTGACATGTGATGAAAAAGTCAGAAATCTTAATCAATGCTTCCAAAAAAGGCTTATCTCCCCGTTTCCAGCTGTTTAGTGCCATTTGGGATGATGTGTGATGAAAAATTCAAGAATTTAACCATTTCTTCCAAAAAAGGCATATCTCCCTGTTTCCAGCGCTTTTCTGACACTTGGGCTGACATGTGATGAAAAAGTCAGAAATCTTAATCAATGCTTCCAAAAAAGGCTTATCTCCCCGTTTCCAGCTGTTTAGTGACATTTGGGATGATGTGTGATGAAAAATTCAAGAATTTAACCATTTCTTCCAAAAAAAGGCATATCTCCCTGTTTCCAGCGCTTTTCTGACACTTGAGCTGATATGTGATGAAAAAGTCAAAATGGTAACCATTGCTTCCAAAAAAGGCTTATCTCCCCGTTTCCAGCTGTTTAGTGACATTTGGGATGATCTGTGATTAAAAATTCAAGAATTTAACCATTTCTTCCCAAAAAGGCTTATCTCCCTGTTTCCAGCGCTTTTCTGACTTTTGGGCTGACATGTGATGAAAAAGTCAGAAATCTTAATCAATGTTTCCAAAAAAGGCTTATCTCCCCGTTTCCAGCTGTTTAGTGCCATTTGGGATGATGTGTGATGAAAAATTCAAGAATTTAACCATTTCTTCCAAAAAAGGCATATCTCCCTGTTTCCAGCGCTTTTCTGACACTTGGGCTGATATGTGATGAAAAAGTCAGAAATCTTAATCAATGCTTCCAAAAAAGGCTTATCTCCCCGTTTTCAGCTGTTTAGTGACATTTGGGATGATGTGTGATGAAAAATTCAAGAATTTAACCATTTCTTCCAAAAAAGGCTTATCTCCCTGTTTCCAGCGCTTTTCTGACACTTGGGCTGACATGTGATGAAAAAGTCAGAAATCTTAATCAATGCTTCCAAAAAAGGCTTATCTCCCCGTTTCCAGCTGTTTAGTGCCATTTGGGATGATGTGTGATGAAAAATTCAAGAATTTAACCATGTCTTCCAAAAAAGGCATATCTCCCTGTTTCCAGCGCTTTTCTGACACTTGGGCTGACATGTGATGAAAAAGTCAGAAATCTTAATCAATGCTTCCAAAAAAGGCTTATCTCCCTGTTTCCAGCGCTTTTCTGACACTTGGGCTGACATGTGATGAAAAAGTCAGAAATCTTAATCAATGCTTCCAAAAAAGGCTTATCTCCCCGTTTCCAGCTGTTTAGTGACATTTGGGATGATGTGTGATGAAAAATTCAAGAATTTAACCATTTCTTCCAAAAAAAGGCATATCTCCCTGTTTCCAGCGCTTTTCTGACACTTGAGCTGATATGTGATGAAAAAGTCAAAATGGTAACCATTGCTTCCAAAAAAGGCTTATCTCCCCGTTTCCAGCTGTTTAGTGACATTTGGGATGATGTGTGATGAAAAATTCAAGAATTTAACCATTTCTTCCAAAAAAGGCTTATCTCCCTGTTTCCAGCGCTTTTCTGACACTTGGGCTGACATGTGATGAAAAAGTCAGAAATCTTAATCAATGCTTCCAAAAAAGGCTTATCTCCCCGTTTCCAGCTGTTTAGTGACATTTGGGATGATGTGTGAACAAAAATTCAAGAATTTAACCATTTCTTCCAAACAAGGCATATCTCCCTGTTTCGAGCGCTTTTCTGACACTTGGGCTGACATGTGATGAAAAAGTCAGAAATCTTAATCAATGCTTCCAAAAAAGGCTTATCTCCCCGTTTCCAGCTGTTTAGTGACATTTGGGATGATGTGTGATGAAAAATTCAAGAATTTAACCATTTCTTACAAAAAAGGCTTATCTCCCTGTTTCCAGCGCTTTTCTGACACTTGGGCTGATATGTGATGAAAAAGTCAAAATCTTAACCATTGCTTCCAAAAAAGGCTTATAACCCCGTTTCCAGCTGTTTAGTGACATTTGGGATGATGTGTGATTAAAAATTCAAGAATTTAACCATTTCTTCCAAAAAAGGCATGTCTCCCTGTTTCCAGCGCTTTTTTGACACTTGGGCTGACATGTGATGAAAAAGTCAGGAATCTTAATCAATGCTTCCAAAAAAGGCTTATCTCCCCGTTTCCAGCTGTTTAGTGCCATTTGGGATGATGTGTGATGAAAAATTCAAGAATTTAACCATTTCTTCCAAAAAAAGGCATATCTCCCTGTATCCAGCGCTTTTCTGACACTGGAGCTGATATGTGATGAAAAAGTCAAAATCTTAACCATTGCTTCCAAAAAAGGCTTATCTCCCCGTTTCCAGCTGTTTAGTGACATTTGGGATGATGTGTGATTAAAAATTCAAGAATTTAACCATTTCTTCCAAAAAAGGCATATCTCCCTGTTTCCAGCGCTTTTTTGACACTTGGGCTGACATGTGATGAAAAAGTCAGAAATCTTAATCAATGCTTCCAAAAAAGGCTTATCTCCCCGTTTCCAGCTGTTTAGTGACATTTGGGATGATGTGTGATGAAAAATTCAAGAATTTAACCATTTCTTCCAAAAAAAGGCATCTCCCTGTTTCCAGCGCTTTTCTGACACTTGAGCTGATATGTGATGAAAAAGTCAAAATGTTAACCATTGCTTCCAAAAAAGGCTTATCTCCCCGTTTCCAGCTGTTTAGTGACATTTGGGATGATCTGTGATTAAAAATTCAAGAATTTAACCATTTCTTCCAAAAAAGGCATATCTCCCTGTTTCCAGCGCTTTTTTGACACTTGGGCTGACATGTGATGAAAAAGTCAGAAATCTTAATCAATGCTTCCAAAAAAGGCTTATCTCCCCGTTTCCAGCTGTTTAGTGCCATTTGGGATGATGTGTGATGAAAAATTCAAGAATTTAACCATTTCTTCCAAAAAAGGCATATCTCCCTGTTTCCAGCGCTTTTCTGACACTTGGGCTGACATGTGATGAAAAAGTCAGAAATCTTAATCAATGCTTCCAAAAAAAGGCTTATCTCCCCGTTTCCAGCTGTTTAGTGACATTTGGGATGATGTGTGATGAAAAATTCAAGAATTTAACCATTTCTTCCAAAAAAAGGCATATCTCCCTGTTTCCAGCGCTTTTCTGACACTTGAGCTGATATGTGATGAAAAAGTCAAAATGGTAACCATTGCTTCCAAAAAAGGCTTATCTCCCCGTTTCCAGCTGTTTAGTGACATTTGGGATGATCTGTGATTAAAAATTCAAGAATTTAACCATTTCTTCCCAAAAAGGCTTATCTCCCTGTTTCCAGCGCTTTTCTGACTTTTGGGCTGACATGTGATGAAAAAGTCAGAAATCTTAATCAATGTTTCCAAAAAAGGCTTATCTCCCCGTTTCCAGCTGTTTAGTGCCATTTGGGATGATGTGTGATGAAAAATTCAAGAATTTAACCATGTCTTCCAAAAAAGGCATATCTCCCTGTTTCCAGCGCTTTTCTGACACTTGGGCTGACATGTGATGAAAAAGTCAGAAATCTTAATCAATGCTTCCAAAAAAGGCTTATCTCCCTGTTTCCAGCGCTTTTCTGACACTTGGGCTGACATGTGATGAAAAAGTCAGAAATCTTAATCAATGCTTCCAAAAAAGGCTTATCTCCCCGTTTCCAGCTGTTTAGTGACATTTGGGATGATGTGTGATGAAAAATTCAAGAATTTAACCATTTCTTCCAAAAAAAGGCATATCTCCCTGTTTCCAGCGCTTTTCTGACACTTGAGCTGATATGTGATGAAAAAGTCAAAATGGTAACCATTGCTTCCAAAAAAGGCTTATCTCCCCGTTTCCAGCTGTTTAGTGACATTTGGGATGATGTGTGATGAAAAATTCAAGAATTTAACCACTTCTTCCAAAAAAGGCTTATCTCCCTGTTTCCAGCGCTTTTTTGACACTTGGGCTGACATGTGATGAAAAAGTCAGAAATCTTAATCAATGCTTCCAAAAAAGGCTTATCTCCCCGTTTCCAGCTGTTTATTGACATTTGGAGTGATGTGTGATGAAAAATTCAAGAATTTAACCATTTCTTCCAAAAAAGGCATATCTCCCTGTTTCCAGTGCTTTTCTGACACTTGGGCTGATATGTGATGAAAAAGTCAGAAATCTTAATCAATGCTTCCAAAAAAGGCTTATCTCCCCGTTTCCAGCTGCTTAGTGACATTTGGGATGATGTGTGATGAAAAATTCAAGAATTGAACCATTTCTTCCAAAAAAAGGCATATCTCCCTGTTTCCAGCGCTTTTCTGACACTGGAGCTGATATGTGATGAAAAAGTCAAAATGTTAACCATTGCTTCCAAAAAAGGCTTATCTCCCCGTTTCCAGCTGTTTAGTGACATTTGGGATGATCTGTGATTAAAATTCAAGAATTTAACCATTTCTTCCAAAAAAGGCATATCTCCCTGTTTCCAGCGCTTTTTTGACACTTGGGCTGACATGTGATGAAAAAGTCAGAAATCTTAATTAATGCTTCCAAAAAAGGCTTATCTCCCCGTTTTCAGCTGTTTAGTGACATTTGGGATGATGTGTGATGAAAAATTCAAGAATTTAACCATTTCTTCCAAAAAAGGCTTATCTCCCTGTTTCCAGCGCTTTTCTGACACTTGGGCTGACATGTGATGAAAAAGTCAGAAATCTTAATCAATGCTTCCAAAAAAGGCTTATCTCCCCGTTTCCAGCTGTTTAGTGACATTTGGGATGATGTGTGTTGAAAAATTCAAGAATTTAACCATTTCTTCCAAAAAAGGCTTATCTCCCTGTTTCCAGCGTTTTTCTGACACTTGGGCTGACATGTGATGAAAAAGTCAGAAATCTTAATCAATGCTTCCAAAAAAGGCTTATCTCCCCGTTTCCAGCTGTTTAGTGACATTTGGGATGATGTGTGATGAAAAATTCAAGAATTTAACCATTTCTTCCAAACAAGGCATATCTCCCTGTTTCCAGCGCTTTTCTGACACTTGGGCTGACATGTGATGAAAAAGTCAGAAATCTTAATCAATGCTTCCAAAAAAGGCTTATCTCCCCGTTTCCAGCTGTTAAGTGACATTTGGGATGATGTGTGATGAAAAATTCAAGAATTTAACCATTTCTTCCAAACAAGGCATATCTCCCTGTTTCCAGCGCTTTTCTGACACTTGGGCTGATATGTGATGAAAAAGTCAGAAATCTTAATCAATGCTTCCAAAAAAGGCTTATCTCCCCGTTTTCAGCTGTTTAGTGACATTTGGGATGATGTGTGATGAAAAATTCAAGAATTTAACCATTTCTTCCAAAAAAGGCTTATCTCCCTGTTTCCAGCGCTTTTCTGACACTTGGGCTGACATGTGATGAAAAAGTCAGAAATCTTAATCAATGCTTCCAAAAAAGGCTTATCTCCCCGTTTCCAGCTGTTTAGTGACATTTGGGATGATGTGTGATGAAAAATTCAAGAATTTAACCATTTCTTCCAAAAAAGGCTTATCTCCCTGTTTCCAGCGTTTTTCTGACACTTGGGCTGACATTTGATGAAAAAGTCAGAAATCTTAATCAATGCTTCCAAAAAAGGCTTATCTCCCCGTTTCCAGCTGTTTAGTGCCATTTGGGATGATGTGTGATGAAAAATTCAAGAATTTAACCATGTCTTCCAAAAAAGGCATATCTCCCTGTTTCCCAGCGCTTTTCTGACACTTGGGCTGACATGTGATGAAAAAGTCAGAAATCTTAATCAATGCTTCCAAAAAAGGATTATCTCCCTGTTTCCAGCGCTTTTCTGACACTTGGGCTGACATGTGATGAAAAAGTCAGAAATCTTAATCAATGCTTCCAAAAAAGGCTTATCTCCCCGTTTCCAGCTGTTTAGTGACATTTGGGATGATGTGTGATGAAAAATTCAAGAATTTAACCATTTCTTCCAAAAAAGGCTTATCTCCCTGTTTCCAGCGTTTTTCTGACACTTGGGCTGACATGTGATGAAAAAGTCAGAAATCTTAATCAATGCTTCCAAAAAAGGCTTATCTCCCCGTTTCCAGCTGTTTAGTGACATTTGGGATGATCTGTGATTAAAAATTCAAGAATTTAACCATTTCTTCCAAAAAAGGCATATCTCCCTGTTTCCAGCGCTTTTTTGACACTTGGGCTGACATGTGATGAAAAAGTCAGAAATCTTAATCAATGCTTCCAAAAAAGGCTTATCTCCCCGTTTTCAGCTGTTTAGTGACATTTGGGATGATGTGTGATGAAAAATTCAAGAATTTAACCATTTCTTCCAAAAAAGGCTTATCTCCCTGTTTCCAGCGCTTTTCTGACACTTGGGCTGACATGTGATGAAAAAGTCAGAAATCTTAATCAATGCTTCCAAAAAAGGCTTATCTCCCCGTTTCCAGCTGTTTAGTGACATTTGGGATGATGTGTGTTGAAAAATTCAAGAATTTAACCATTTCTTCCAAAAAAGGCTTATCTCCCTGTTTCCAGCGTTTTTCTGACACTTGGGCTGACATGTGATGAAAAAGTCAGAAATCTTAATCAATGCTTCCAAAAAAGGCTTATCTCCCCGTTTCCAGCTGTTTAGTGACATTTGGGATGATGTGTGATGAAAAATTCAAGAATTTAACCATTTCTTCCAAACAAGGCATATCTCCCTGTTTCCAGCGCTTTTCTGACACTTGGGCTGACATGTGATGAAAAAGTCAGAAATCTTAATCAATGCTTCCAAAAAAGGCTTATCTCCCCGTTTCCAGCTGTTAAGTGACATTTGGGATGATGTGTGATGAAAAATTCAAGAATTTAACCATTTCTTCCAAACAAGGCATATCTCCCTGTTTCCAGCGCTTTTTCTGACACTTGGGCTGATATGTGATGAAAAAGTCAGAAATCTAAATCAATGCTTCCAAAAAAGGCTTATCTCCCCGTTTTCAGCTGTTTAGTGACATTTGGGATGATGTGTGATGAAAATTCAAGAATTTAACCATTTCTTCCAAAAAAGGCTTATCTCCCTGTTTCCAGCGCTTTTCTGACACTTGGGCTGACATGTGATGAAAAAGTCAGAAATCTTAATCAATGCTTCCAAAAAAGGCTTATCTCCCCGTTTCCAGCTGTTTAGTGACATTTGGGATGATGTGTGATGAAAAATTCAAGAATTTAACCATTTCTTCCAAAAAAGGCTTATCTCCCTGTTTCCAGCGTTTTTCTGACACTTGGGCTGACATTTGATGAAAAAGTCAGAAATCTTAATCAATGCTTCCAAAAAAGGCTTATCTCCCCGTTTCCAGCTGTTTAGTGCCATTTGGGATGATGTGTGATGAAAAATTCAAGAATTTAACCATGTCTTCCAAAAAAGGCATATCTCCCTGTTTCCAGCGCTTTTCTGACACTTGGGCTGACATGTGATGAAAAAGTCAGAAATCTTAATCAATGCTTCCAAAAAAGGATTATCTCCCTGTTTCCAGCGCTTTTCTGACACTTGGGCTGACATGTGATGAAAAAGTCAGAAATCTTAATCAATGCTTCCAAAAAAGGCTTATCTCCCCGTTTCCAGCTGTTTAGTGACATTTGGGATGATGTGTGATGAAAAATTCAAGAATTTAACCATTTCTTCCAAAAAAGGCTTATCTCCCTGTTTCCAGCGTTTTTCTGACACTTGGGCTGACATGTGATGAAAAAGTCAGAAATCTTAATCAATGCTTCCAAAAAAGGCTTATCTCCCCGTTTCCAGCTGTTAAGTGACATTTGGGATGATGTGTGATGAAAAATTCAAGAATTTAACCATTTCTTCCAAACAAGGCATATCTCCCTGTTTCCAGCGCTTTTCTGACACTTGGGCTGACATGTGATGAAAAAGTCAGAAATCTTAATCAATGCTTCCAAAAAAGGCTGATCTCCCCGTTTACAGCTGTTTAGTGACATTTGGGATGATGTGTGATGAAAAATTCAAGAATTTAACCATTTCTTCCAAAAAAGGCTTATCTCCCTGTTTCCAGCGCTTTTCTGACACTTGAGCTGATATGTGATGAAAAAGTCAAAATGTTAACCATTGCTTCCAAAAAAGGCTTATCTCCCCGTTTCCAGCTGTTTATTGACATTTGGGATGATGTGTGATGAAAAATTCAAGAATTTAACCATTTCTTCCAAAAAAAGACATATCTCCCTGTTTCCAGCGCTTTTCTGACACTTGAGCTGATATGTGATGAAAAAGTCAAAATGTTAACCATTGCTTCCAAAAAAGGCTTATCTCCCCGTTTCCAGCTGTTTATTGACATTTGGAGTGATGTGTGATGAAAAATTCAAGAATTTAACCATTTCTTCCAAAAAAGGCATATCTCCCTGTTTCCAGTGCTTTTCTGACACTTGGGCTGACATGTGATGAAAAAGTCAGAAATCTTAATCAATGCTTCCAAAAAAGGCTTATCTCCCCGTTTCCAGCTGCTTAGTGACATTTGGGATGATGTGTGATGAAAAATTCAAGAATTGAACCATTTCTTCCAAAAAAAGGCATATCTCCCTGTTTCCAGCGCTTTTCTGACACTGGAGCTGATATGTGATGAAAAAGTCAAAATGTTAACCATTGCTTCCAAAAAAGGCTTATCTCCCCGTTTCCAGCTGTTTAGTGACATTTGGGATGATCTGTGATTAAAAATTCAAGAATTTAACCATTTCTTCCAAAAAAGGCATATCTCCCTGTTTCCAGCGCTTTTTTGACACTTGGGCTGACATGTGATGAAAAAGTCAGAAATCTTAATCAATGCTTCCAAAAAAGGCTTATCTCCCCGTTTTCAGCTGTTTAGTGACATTTGGGATGATGTGTGATGAAAAATTCAAGAATTTAACCATTTCTTCCAAAAAAGGCTTATCTCCCTGTTTCCAGCGCTTTTCTGACACTTGGGCTGACATGTGATGAAAAAGTCAGAAATCTTAATCAATGCTTCCAAAAAAGGCTTATCTCCCCGTTTCCAGCTGTTTAGTGACATTTGGGATGATGTGTGTTGAAAAATTCAAGAATTTAACCATTTCTTCCAAAAAAGGCTTATCTCCCTGTTTCCAGCGTTTTTCTGACACTTGGGCTGACATGTGATGAAAAAGTCAGAAATCTTAATCAATGCTTCCAAAAAAGGCTTATCTCCCCGTTTCCAGCTGTTTAGTGACATTTGGGATGATGTGTGATGAAAAATTCAAGAATTTAACCATTTCTTCCAAACAAGGCATATCTCCCTGTTTCCAGCGCTTTTCTGACACTTGGGCTGACATGTGATGAAAAAGTCAGAAATCTTAATCAATGCTTCCAAAAAAGGCTTATCTCCCCGTTTCCAGCTGTTAAGTGACATTTGGGATGATGTGTGATGAAAAATTCAAGAATTTAACCATTTCTTCCAAACAAGGCATATCTCCCTGTTTCCAGCGCTTTTCTGACACTTGGGCTGACATGTGATGAAAAAGTCAGAAATCTTAATCAATGCTTCCAAAAAAGGCTGATCTCCCCGTTTACAGCTGTTTAGTGACATTTGGGATGATGTGTGATGAAAAATTCAAGAATTTAACCATTTCTTCCAAAAAAGGCTTATCTCCCTGTTTCCAGCGCTTTTCTGACACTTGAGCTGATATGTGATGAAAAAGTCAAAATGTTAACCATTGCTTCCAAAAAAGGCTTATCTCCCCGTTTCCAGCTGTTTATTGACATTTGGGATGATGTGTGATGAAAAATTCAAGAATTTAACCATTTCTTCCAAAAAAAGGCATATCTCCCTGTTTCCAGCGCTTTTCTGACACTTGAGCTGATATGTGATGAAAAAGTCAAAATGTTAACCATTGCTTCCAAAAAAGGCTTATCTCCCCGTTTCCAGCTGTTTATTGACATTTGGAGTGATGTGTGATGAAAAATTCAAGAATTTAACCATTTCTTCCAAAAAAGGCATATCTCCCTGTTTCCAGTGCTTTTCTGACACTTGGGCTGACATGTGATGAAAAAGTCAGAAATCTTAATCAATGCTTCCAAAAAAGGCTTATCTCCCCGTTTCCAGCTGCTTAGTGACATTTTGGATGATGTGTGATGAAAAATTCAAGAATTGAACCATTTCTTCCAAAAAAAGGCATATCTCCCTGTTTCCAGCGCTTTTCTGACACTGGAGCTGATATGTGATGAAAAAGTCAAAATGTTAACCATTGCTTCCAAAAAAGGCTTATCTCCCCGTTTCCAGCTGTTTAGTGACATTTGGGATGATCTGTGATTAAAAATTCAAGAATTTAACCATTTCTTCCAAAAAAGGCATATCTCCCTGTTTCCAGCGCTTTTTTGACACTTGGGCTGACATGTGATGAAAAAGTCAGAAATCTTAATCAATGCTTCCAAAAAAGGCTTATCTCCCCGTTTTCAGCTGTTTAGTGACATTTGGGATGATGTGTGATGAAAAATTCAAGAATTTAACCATTTCTTCCAAAAAAGGCATATCTCCCTGTTTCCAGCGCTTTTTTGACACTTGGGCTGACATGTGATGAAAAAGTCAGAAATCTTAATCAATGCTTCCAAAAAAGGCTTATCTCCCCGTTTCCAGCTGTTTAGTGACATTTGGGATGATGTGTGATGAAAAATTCAAGAATTTAACCATTTCTTCCAAAAAAAGGCATATCTCCCTGTTTCCAGCGCTTTTCTGACACTTGGGCTGACATGTGATGAAAAAGTCAGAAATCTTAATCAATGCTTCCAAAAAAGGCTTATCTCCCCGTTTCCAGCTGTTTAGTGACATTTGGGATGATGTGTGATGAAAAATTCAAGAATTTAACCATTCCTTCCAAACAAGGCATATCTCCCTGTTTCCAGCGCTTTTCTGACACTTGGGCTGACATGTGATGAAAAAGTCAGAAATCTTAATCAATGCTTCCAAAAAAGGCTGATCTCCCCGTTTACAGCTGTTTAGTGACATTTGGGATGATGTGTGATGAAAAATTCAAGAATTTAACCACTTCTTCCAAAAAAGGCTTATCTCCCTGTTTCCAGCGCTTTTTTGACACTTGGGCTGACATGTGATGAAAAAGTCAGAAATCTTAATCAATGCTTCCAAAAAAGGCTTATCTCCCCGTTTCCAGCTGTTTAGTGACATTTGGGATGATGTGTGATGAAAAATTCAAGAATTTAACCATTTCTTCCAAACAAGGCATATCTCCCTGTTTCGAGCGCTTTTCTGACACTTGGGCTGACATGTGATGAAAAAGTCAGAAATCTTAATCAATGCTTCCAAAAAAGGCTTATCTCCCCGTTTCCAGCTGTTTAGTGACATTTGGGATGATGTGTGATGAAAAATTCAAGAATTTAACCATTTCTTCCAAAAAAAGGCATATCTCCCTGTTTCCAGCGCTTTTCTGACACTTGAGCTGATATGTGATGAAAAAGTCAAAATGGTAACCATTGCTTCCAAAAAAGGCTTATCTCCCCGTTTCCAGCTGTTTATTGACATTTGGGATGATTTGTGATGAAAAATTCAAGAATTTAACCATTTCTTCCAAAAAAAGGCATATCTCCCTGTTTCCAGCGCTTTTCTGACACTTGAGCTGATATGTGATGAAAAAGTCAGAAATCTTAATCAATGCTTCCAAAAAAGGCTTATCTCCCCGTTTCCAGCTGTTTAGTGCCATTTGGGATGATGTGTGATGAAAAATTCAAGAATTTAACCATTTCTTCCAAAAAAAGGCATATCTCCCTGTATCCAGCGCTTTTCTGACACTGGAGCTGATATGTGATGAAAAAGTCAAAATCTTAACCATTGCTTCCAAAAAAGGCTTATCTCCCCGTTTCCAGCTGTTTAGTGACATTTGGGATGATGTGTGATTAAAAATTCAAGAATTTAACCATTTCTTCCAAAAAAAGGCATATCTCCCTGTTTCCAGCGCTTTTCTGACACTTGAGCTGATATGTGATGAAAAAGTCAAAATGTTAACCATTGCTTCCAAAAAAGGCTTATCTCCCCGTTTCCAGCTGTTTAGTGACATTTGGGATGATCTGTGATTAAAAATTCAAGAATTTAACCATTTCTTCCAAAAAAGGCTTATCTCCCTGTTTCCAGCGCTTTTCTGACTTTTGGGCTGACATGTGATGAAAAAGTCAGAAATCTTACTCAATGTTTCCAAAAAAGGCTTATCTCCCCGTTTCCAGCTGTTTAGTGCCATTTGGGATGATGTGTGATGAAAAATTCAAGAATTTAACCATTTCTTCCAAAAAAGGCATATCTCCCTGTTTCCAGCGCTTTTCTGACACTTGGGCTGATATGTGATGAAAAAGTCAGAAATCTTAATCAATGCTTCCAAAAAAGGCTTATCTCCCCGTTTTCAGCTGTTTAGTGACATTTGGGATGATGTGTGATGAAAAATTCAAGAATTTAACCATTTCTTCCAAAAAAAGGCATATCTCCCTGTATCCAGCGCTTTTCTGACACTGGAGCTGATATGTGATGAAAAAGTCAAAATGTTAACCATTGCTTCCAAAAAAGGCTTATCTCCCCGTTTCCAGCTGTTTAGTGACATTTGGGATGATCTGTGATTAAAAATTCAAGAATTTAACCATTTCTTCCAAAAAAGGCATATCTCCCTGTTTCCAGCGCTTTTTTGACACTTGGGCTGACATGTGATGAAAAAGTCAGAAATCTTAATCAATGCTTCCAAAAAAGGCTTATCTCCCCGTTTCCAGCTGTTTAGTGCCATTTGGGATGATGTGTGATGAAAAATTCAAGAATTTAACCATTTCTTCCAAAAAAGGCATATCTCCCTGTTTCCAGCGCTTTTCTGACACTTGGGCTGACATGTGATGAAAAAGTCAGAAATCTTAATCAATGCTTCCAAAAAAGGCTTATCTCTCCGTTTCCAGCTGTTTAGTGACATTTGGGATGATGTGTGATGAAAAATTCAAGAATTTAACCATTTCTTCCAAAAAAAGGCATATCTCCCTGTTTCCAGCGCTTTTCTGACACTTGAGCTGATATGTGATGAAAAAGTCAAAATGGTAACCATTGCTTCCAAAAAAGGCTTATCTCCCCGTTTCCAGCTGTTTAGTGACATTTTGGATGATGTGTGATGAAAAATTCAAGAATTTAACCATTTCTTCCAAAAAAGGCTTATCTCCCTGTTTCCAGCGCTTTTCTGACTTTTGGGCTGACATGTGATGAAAAAGTCAGAAATCTTAATCAATGTTTCCAAAAAAGGCTTATCTCCCCGTTTCCAGCTGTTTAGTGCCATTTGGGATGATGTGTGATGAAAAATTCAAGAATTTAACCATTTCTTCCAAAAAAGGCATATCTCCCTGTTTCCAGCGCTTTTCTGACACTTGGGCTGATATGTGATGAAAAAGTCAGAAATCTTAATCAATGCTTCCAAAAAAGGCTTATCTCCCCGTTTTCAGCTGTTTAGTGACATTTGGGATGATGTGTGATGAAAAATTCAAGAATTTAACCATTTCTTCCAAAAAAGGCTTATCTCCCTGTTTCCAGCGCTTTTCTGACACTTGGGCTGACATGTGATGAAAAAGTCAGAAATCTTAATCAATGCTTCCAAAAAAGGCTTATCTCCCCGTTTCCAGCTGTTTAGTGACATTTGGGATGATGTGTGATGAAAAATTCAAGAATTTAACCATTTCTTCCAAAAAAGGCTTATCTCCCTGTTTCCAGCGTTTTTCTGACACTTGGGCTGACATTTGATGAAAAAGTCAGAAATCTTAATCAATGCTTCCAAAAAAGGCTTATCTCCCCGTTTCCAGCTGTTTAGTGCCATTTGGGATGATGTGTGATGAAAAATTCAAGAATTTAACCATGTCTTCCAAAAAAGGCATATCTCCCTGTTTCCAGCGCTTTTCTGACACTTGGGCTGACATGTGATGAAAAAGTCAGAAATCTTAATCAATGCTTCCAAAAAAGGATTATCTCCCTGTTTCCAGCGCTTTTCTGACACTTGGGCTGACATGTGATGAAAAAGTCAGAAATCTTAATCAATGCTTCCAAAAAAGGCTTATCTCCCCGTTTCCAGCTGTTTAGTGACATTTGGGATGATGTGTGATGAAAAATTCAAGAATTTAACCATTTCTTCCAAAAAAGGCTTATCTCCCTGTTTCCAGCGTTTTTCTGACACTTGGGCTGACATGTGATGAAAAAGTCAGAAATCTTAATCAATGCTTCCAAAAAAGGCTTATCTCCCCGTTTCCAGCTGTTTAGTGCCATTTGGGATGATGTGTGATGAAAAATTCAAGAATTTAACCATGTCTTCCAAAAAAGGCATATCTCCCTGTTTCCAGCGCTTTTCTGACACTTGGGCTGACATGTGATGAAAAAGTCAGAAATCTTAATCAATGCTTCCAAAAAAGGCTTATCTCCCCGTTTCCAGCTGTTTAGTGACATTTGGGATGATGTGTGATGAAAAATTCAAGAATTTAACCATTTCTTCCAAAAAAGGCTTATCTCCCTGTTTCCAGCGTTTTTCTGACACTTGGGCTGACATGTGATGAAAAAGTCAGAAATCGTAATCAATGCTTCCAAAAAAGGCTTATCTCCCCGTTTCCAGCTGTTTAGTGACATTTGGGATGATGTGTGATGAAAAATTCAAGAATTTAACCATTTCTTCCAAACAAGGCATATCTCCCTGTTTCCAGCGCTTTTCTGACACTTGGGCTGACATGTGATGAAAAATTCAGAAATCTTAATCAATGCTTCCAAAAAAGGCTTATCTCCCCGTTTCCAGCTGTTTAGTGACATTTGGGATGATGTGTGATGAAAAATTCAAGAATTTAACCATTTCTTCCAAACAAGGCATATCTCCCTGTTTCCAGCGCTTTTCTGACACTTGGGCTGACATGTGATGAAAAAGTCAGAAATCTTAATCAATGCTTCCAAAAAAGGCTTATCTCCCCGTTTCCAGCTGTTTAGTGACATTTGGGATGATGTGTGATGAAAAATTCAAGAATTTAACCATTTCTTCCAAACAAGGCATATCTCCCTGTTTCCAGCGCTTTTCTGACACTTGGGCTGACATGTGATGAAAAAGTCAGAAATCTTAATCAACGCTTCCAAAAAAGGCTTATCTCCCCGTTTCCAGCTGTTTAGTGACATTTGGGATGATCTGTGATTAAAAATTCAAGAATTTAACCATTTCTTCCAAAAAAGGCATATCTCCCTGTTTCCAGCGCTTTTTTGACACTTGGGCTGACATGTGATGAAAAAGTCAGAAATCTTAATCAATGCTTCCAAAAAAGGCTTATCTCCCCGTTTCCAGCTGTTTAGTGCCATTTGGGATGATGTGTAATGAAAAATTCAAGAATTTAACCATTTCTTCCAAAAAAGGCATATCTCCCTGTTTCCAGCGCTTTTCTGACACTTGGGCTGACATGTGATGAAAAAGTCAGAAATCTTAATCAATGCTTCCAAAAAAGGCTTATCTCCCCGTTTCCAGCTGTTTAGTGCCATTTGGGATGATGTGTGATGAAAAATTCAAGAATTTAACCATTTCTTCCAAAAAAAGGCATATCTCCCTGTTTCCAGCGCTTTTCTGACACTGGAGCTGATATGTGATGAAAAAGTCAACATCTTAACCATTGCTTCCAAAAAAGGCCTATCTCCCCGTTTCCAGCTGTTTAGTGACATTTGGGATGATGTGTGATTAAAAATTCAAGAATTTAACCATTTCTTCCAAAAAAGGCATATCTCCCTGTTTCCAGCGCTTTTTTGACACTTGGGCGGACATGTGATGAAAAAGTCAGAAATCTTAATCAATGCTTCCAAAAAAGGCTTATCTCTCCGTTTCCAGCTGTTTAGTGCCATTTGGGATGATGTGTGATGAAAAATTCAAGAATTTAACCATTTCTTCCAAAAAAGGCATATCTCCCTGTTTCCAGCGCTTTTCTGACACTTGGGCTGACATGTGATGAAAAAGTCAGAAATCTTAGTCAATGCTTCCAATAAAGGCTTATCTCCCCGTTTCCAGCTGTTTAGTGACATTTGGGATGATGTGTGATGAAAAATTCAAGAATTTAACCATTTCTTCCAAAAAAGGCTTATCTCCCTGTTTCCATTACTTTTCTGACACTTGGGCTGACATGTGATGAAAAAGTCAGAAATCTTAATCAATGCTTCCAAAAAAGGCTTATCTCCCCGTTTCCAGCTGTTTAGTGACATTTGGGATGATGTGTGATGAAAAATTCAAGAATTTTACCATTTCTTCCAAAAAAAGGCATACCTCCCTGTTTCCAGCGCTTTTCTGACACTGGAGCTGACATGTGATGAAAAAGTCAAAATGGTAACCATTGCTTCCAAAAAAGGCTTATCTCCCCGTTTCCAGCTGTTTAGTGACATTTGGGATGATGTGTGATGAAAAATTCAAGAATTTAACCATTTCTTCCAAAAAAAGCATATCTCCCTGTTTCCAGCGCTTTTTTGACACTTGGGCTGACATGTGATGAAAAAGTCAGAAATCTTAATCAATGCTTCCAAAAAAGGCTTATCTCCCCGTTTCCAGATGTTTAGTGACATTTGGGATGATGTGTGATGAAAAATTCAAGAATTTAACCATTTCTTCCAAAAAAAGGCATATCTCCCTGTTTCCAGCGCTTTTCTGACACTTGGGCTGATATGAGATGAAAAAGTCAAAATGTTAACCATTTCTTCCAAAAAAGGCTTATCTCCCCGTTTCCAGCTGTTTAGTGACATTTGGGATGATGTGTGATGAAAAATTCAAGAATTTAACCATTTCTTCCAAAAAAAGGCATATCTCCCTGTTTCCAGCGCTTTTCTGACACTGGAGCTGATATGTGATGAAAAAGTCAAAATGTTAACCATTGCTTCCAAAAAAGGCTTATCTCCCCGTTTCCTGGGGCCGGTTTTTCAAAAGTAATCTGATCAGATTACGGCTATCGGATTGGATCAAATCTTGAAAATGGGTATTTCAAAAGAAAAAAAGGATTCAGAAATTGGATTGGATCACGTAATCTAATCTTGTTGTTGATCCGGATCAAACCTTGAGTTTGGGTTTTTCAAAACTTTTTGGTAGGATTGGGATCATTGTCATCCCAAAAATCAGGATTAAACTGATCCCAGCAGGAGGGTGGATTCATGGTGGATATCAGTAATAAAACTAGGTAACTAAAATTGGTTAGTTAAATAATACAACATTTATATCATGCATTTTACAGTATTTATATTTATTCATCAATTTCACTTGAATTGTTCAACAGTAAGTACATAAAGTAGGTAGGCTATGTAGGGCAACAAAAGACCAAGCTGAAGCCAAGAACAGCCAAACAGGCAACAACCAATATAAGAGGGGTGAATACACAGACATAGTCCTTGATATTATTGGAGGTGAAAAGTCGGAAGCTCTGCCTGGGATCCAAGATGTTGCAGAGGATGTTGAGCCTGTGATGACAGCAGAAAGTGAGCCTTCTTCAGAAACATTTATTCTTAATCTCAGCCCTGTAATCGAGGGAGAAGGTCAATCACAGGTGGAGCCAGAAGGCCTAGTTCCCACAGCACCCCCAGAGAGAGGCTCAAAGCACCCAAAGAAAGATGACGCCTATAAGGTACTTCTGCAAAAAGAGACTGAAAGGGCAGATGTACAGATCCATCTAGCAGAGGAACAGCTTATTCTTGCCCGACTGCAGCAAACCAAGCAGCAGATGATGATGATGAAGAAGGAGAACTCATAAGAAGAACTACTCATAACAAGAACTAAGAAGTAATTTATTTTGTTAAGTATTGGACATTTAAACCTTTTTTTATCCAGTTAAATTCAATAAATCTTTGTTTGAAACCTGTTCGAAACATCCATAATGTATTTGTGAGTAAAGTATGTATTTATTTATTTATTTGTTGTAGGTCTCAGATGAGTGGACTGCCTGTTTCCAAGAAATGGACAATGGAGGGGGATGTTTATATTGTTTGTTTGCTGTTTCGTTCAGTCCTATTTTCTGTTCAAATAAAGCATATTGGAGTGACCCCACACTATTCTACCTGTTGTTCTTTACATAGCTACATTGTGATAGTCCCATTTAGACCACAGGTAATCCAGATTTGGTAATCCTGAAAAGTTTGAATCCGGATCAGAGTAATCCAATCCCACATTGCTTTGAAAAACCAGCATAAAAATAAAATGGATTACGTGATCCTGGATAGCAGAAAAAGAGATTTCCAAATCTGGATCAGTTTGATCCAGATTAAAACTTTTGAAAAACCGGCCCCAGGGGCCGGTTTTTCAAAAGTAATCTGATCGGATTACGGCTATCGGATTGGATCAAATCTTGAAAATGGGTTTTTCAAAAGAAAAAAAGGATTCAGAAATTGGATTGGATCACGTAATCTAATCTTGTTGTTGATCCGGATCAAACCTTGAGTTTGGGTTTTTCAAAACTTTTTGGTAGGATTGGGATCATTGTGATCCCAAAAAACAGGATTAAACTGATCCCAGCAGGAGGGTGGATTCATGGTGGATATCAGTAATAAAACTAGGTAACTAAAATTGGTTAGTTAAATAATACAACATTTATATCATGCATTTTACAGTATTTATATTTATTAATCAATTTCACTTGAATTGTTCAACAGGAAGTACATAAAGTAGGTAGGCTATGTAATCTGTAATCGAAGGAGAAGGTCAATCACAGGTGGAGCCAGAAGGCCTAGTTCCCACAGGACCCCCAGAGGGAGGCTCAAAGCACCCAAAGAAAGATGACGCCTATAAGGTACTTCTGCAAAAAGAGACCGAAAGGGCAGAAGTACAGATCCATCTAGCAGAGGAACAGCTTATTCTTGCCCGACGAAGCAGATGATGATGATGAAGAAGAAGGAGAACTCGTAAGAAGAACTACTCATAACAAGAACTAAGAAGTAATTTATTTTGTTAAGTATTGGACATTTAAGCCTTTTTTTATCCAGTTCAATTCAATAAATCTTTGTTTGAAACCTGTTCGAAACATCCATAATGTATTTGTGAGTAAAGTATGTATTTATTTATTTGTTGTAGGTCTCAGATGAGTGGACTGCCTGTTTCCAAGAAATGGACAATGGAGGGGGATGTTTATATTGTTTGTTTGCTGTTCCGTTCAGTCCTATTTTCTGTTCAAATAAAGCATATTGGAGTGACCCCACACTATTCTACCTGTTGTTCTTTACATAGCTACATTGTGATAGTCCCATTTAGACCACAGGTAATCCAGATTTGGTAATCCTGAAAAGTTTGAATCCGGATCAGAGTAATCCAATCCCACATTGCTTTGAAAAACCAGCATACAAATAAAATGGATTACGTGATCCTGGATAGCAGAAAAAGAGATTTCCTAATCTGGATCAGTTTGATCCAGATTAAAACTTTTGAAAAACCGGCCCCAGGAAACGGGGAGATAAGCCTTTTTTGGAAGCAATGGTTAACATTTTGACTTTTTCATCACATATCAGCTCCAGTGTCAGAAAAGCGCTGGAAACAGGGAGATATGCCTTTTTTTGGAAGAAATGGTTAAATTCTTGACTTTTCATCACACATCATCCCAAATGTCACTAAACAGCTGGAAACGGGGAGATACGCCTTTTTTGGAAGCAATGGTTAACATTTTGACTTTTTCATCACATATCAGCCCAAGTGTCAGAAAAGCGCTGGAAACAGGGAGATAAGCCTTTTTTGGAAGAAATGGTTAAATTCTTGAATTTTTCATCACACATCATCCCAAATGTCACTAACCAGCTGGAAACGAGGAGATAAGCCTTTTTTGGAAGCAATGGTTAACATTTCTGACTTTTTCATCACATATCAGCTCCAGTGTCAGAAAAGCGCTGGAAACAGGGAGATAAGCCTTTTTTTGGAAGCAATGGTTAAAATCTTGACTTTTCATCACACATCATCCCAAATGTCACTAAACAGCTGGAAACGGGAAGATACGCCTTTTTTGGAAGCAATGGTTAAAATCTTGACTTTTCATCACACATCATCCCAAATGTCACTAAACAGCTGGAAACAGGGAGATAAGTCTTTTTTGGAAGCATTGATTAAGATTACTGACTTTTTCATCACATGTCAGCCCAAGTGTCAGAAAAGCGCTGGAAACAGGGAGATAAGCCTTTTATGGAAGAAATGGTTAAATTCTTGAATTTTTCATCACACATCATCCCAAATGTCACTAAACAGCTGGAAACGGGGAGATAAGCCTTTTTTGGAAGCAATGGTTAACATTTTGACTTTTTCATCACATATCAGCCCAAGTGTCAGAAAAGCGCTGGAAACAGGGAGATAAGCCTTTTTTGGAAGCATTGATTAAATTCTTGAATTTTTCATCACACATCATCCCAAATGTCACTAAACAGCTGGAAACGGGGAGATAAGCCTTTTTTGGAAGCAATGGTTAACATTTTGACTTTTTCATCACATATCAGCTCAAGTGTCAGAAAAGCGCTGGAAACAGGGAGATAAGTCTTTTTTGGAAGCATTGATTAAGATTACTGACTTTTTCATCACATGTCAGCCCAAGTGTCAGAAAAGCGCTGGAAACAGGGAGATAAGCCTTTTATGGAAGAAATGGTTAAATTCTTGAATTTTTCATCACACATCATCCCAAATGTCACTAAACAGCTGGAAACGGGGAGATAAGCCTTTTTTGGAAGCAATGGTTAAAATCTTGACTTTTCATCACACATCATCCCAAATGTCACTAAACAGCTGGAAACGGGGAGATAAGCCTTTTTTGGAAGCAATGGTTAACATTTTGACTTTTTCATCACATATCAGCTCAAGTGTCAGAAAAGCGCTGGAAACAGGGAGATATGCCTTTTTTTGGAAGAAATGGTTAAATTCTTGAATTTTTCATCACACATCATCCCAAATGTCACTAAACAGCTGGAAACGGGGAGATAAGCCTTTTTTGGAAGCATTGATTAAGATTTCTGACTTTTTAATCACATGTCAGCCCAAGTGTCAGAAAAGCGCTGGAAACAGGGAGATATGCCTTTTTTGGAAGAAATGGTTAAATTCTTGAATTTTTCATCACACATCATCCCAAATGGCACTAAACAGCTGGAAACGGGGAGATAAGCCTTTTTTGGAAGCAATGGTTAACATTTTGACTTTTTCATCACATATCAGCTCAAGTGTCAGAAAAGCGCTGGAAACAGGGAGATATGCCTTTTTTTGGAAGAAATGGTTAAATTCTTGAATTTTTCATCACACATCATCCCAAATGTCACTAAACAGCTGGAAACGGGGAGATAAGCCTTTTTTGGAAGCATTGATTAAGATTTCTGACTTTTTAATCACATGTCAGCCCAAGTGTCAGAAAAGCGCTGGAAACAGGGAGATATGCCTTTTTTGGAAGAAATGGTTAAATTCTTGAATTTTTCATCACACATCATCCCAAATGGCACTAAACAGCTGGAAACGGGGAGATAAGCCTTTTTTGGAAGCATTGATTAAGATTACTGACTTTTTCATCACATGTCAGCCCAAGTGTCAGAAAAGCGCTGGAAACAGGGAGATAAGCCTTTTATCGAAGAAATGGTTAAATTCTTGAACTTTTCATCACACATCATCCCAAATGTCACTAAACAGCTGGAAACGGGGAGATAATCCTTTTTTGGAAGCAATGGTTAAAATCTTGACTTTTCATCACACATCATCCCAAATGTCACTAAACAGCTGGAAACGGGGAGATAAGCCTTTTTTGGAAGCATTGATTAAGATTTCTGACTTTTTCATCACATGACCGCCCAAGTGTCAGAAAAGCGCTGGAAACAGGGAGATATGCCTTTTTTGGAAGAAATGGTTAAATTCTTGAATTTTTCATCACACATCATCCCAAATGTCACTAAACAGCTGGAAACGGGGAGATAAGCCTTTTTTGGAAGCAATGGTTAACATTTTGACTTTTTCATCACATATCAGCTCAAGTGTCAGAGAAGCGCTGGAAACAGGGAGATATGCCTTTTTTTGGAAGAAATGGTTAAATTTTTGAATTTTTCATCACACATCATCCCAAATGTCACTAAACAGCTGGAAACGGGGAGATAGCCTTTTTTGGAAGCAATGGTTAAAATCTTGACTTTTCATCACACATCATCCCAAATGTCACTAAACAGCTGGAAAAGGGGAGATAAGCCTTTTTTGGAAGCAATGGTTAACATTTTGACTTTTTCATCACATATCAGCCCAAGTGTCATAAAAGCGCTGGAAACAGGGAGATAAGCCTCTTTTGGAAGAAATGGTTAAATTCTTGACTTTTCATCACTCATCATCCCAAATATCACTAAACAGCTGGAAACGGGGAGATAAGCCTTTTTTGGAAGCAATGGTTAAATTCTTGAATTTTTCATCACACATCATCCCAAATGTCACTAAACAGCTGGAAACAGGGAGATAAGCCTTTTTTGGAAGCATTGATTAAGATTACTGACTTTTTCCTCACATGTCAGCCCAAGTGTCAGAAAAGCGCTGGAAACAGGGAGATAAGCCTCTTTTGGAAGAAATGGTTAAATTATTGACTTTCATCACTCATCATCCCAAATATCACTAAACAGCTGGAAACGGGGAGATAAGCCTTTTTTGGAAGCAATGGTTAAATTCTTGAATTTTTCATCACACATCATCCCAAATGTCACTAAACAGCTGGAAACAGGGAGATAAGCCTTTTTTGGAAGCATTGATTAAGATTACTGACTTTTTCATCACATGTCAGCCCAAGTGTCAGAAAAGCGCTGGAAACAGGGAGATAAGCCTTTTATGGAAGAAATGGTTAAATTCTTGAATTTTTCATCACACATCATCCCAAATGTCACTAAACAGCTGGAAACGGGGAGATAAGCCTTTTTTGGAAGCATTGATTAAGATTTCTGACTTTTTCATCACATGTCAGCCCAAGTGTCAGAAAAGCGCTGGAAACAGGGAGATATGCCTTTTTTGGAAGAAATGGTTAAATTCTTGAATTTTTCATCACACATCATCCCAAATGTCACTAAACAGCTGGAAACGGGGAGATAAGCCTTTTTTGGAAGCAATGGTTAAAATCTTGACTTTTCAGCACACATCATCCCAAATGTCACTAAACAGCTGGAAAAGGGGAGATAAGCCTTTTTTGGAAGCAATGGTTAACATTTTGACTTTTTCATCACATATCAGCCCAAGTGTCAGAAAAGCGCTGGAAACAGGGAGATAAGCCTTTTATGGAAGAAATGGTTAAATTCTTGAATTTTTCATCACACATCATCCCAAATGTCACTAAACAGCTGGAAACGGGGAGATAAGCCTTTTTTGGAAGCATTGATTAAGATTTCTGACTTTTTCATCACATGACAGCCCAAGTGTCAGAAAAGCGCTGGAAACAGGGAGATATGCCTTTTTTGGAAGAAATGGTTAAATTCTTGAATTTTTCATCACACATCATCCCAAATGTCACTAAACAGCTGGAAACGGGGAGATAAGCCTTTTTTGGAAGCAATGGTTAACATTTTGACTTTTTCATCAAATATCAGCTCAAGTGTCAGAGAAGCGCTGGAAACAGGGAGATATGCCTTTTTTTGGAAGAAATGGTTAAATTCTTGAATTTTTAATCACACATCATCCCAAATGTCACTAAACAGCTGGAAACGGGGAGATAGCCTTTTTTGGAAGCAATGGTTAAAATCTTGACTTTTCATCACACATCATCCCAAATGTCACTAAACAGCTGGAAAAGGGGAGATAAGCCTTTTTTGGAAGCAATGGTTAACATTTTGACTTTTTCATCACATATCAGCCCAAGTGTCAGAAAAGCGCTGGAAACAGGGAGATAAGCCTCTTTTGGAAGAAATGGTTAAAATCTTGACTTTTCATCACTCATCATCCCAAATATCACTAAACAGCTGGAAACGGGGAGATAAGCCTTTTTTGGAAGCAATGGTTAAATTCTTGAATTTTTCATCACACATCATCCCAAATGTCACTAAACAGCTGGAAACAGGGAGATAAGCCTTTTTTGGAAGCATTGATTAAGATTACTGACTTTTTCATCACATGTCAGCCCAAGTGTCAGAAAAGCGCTGGAAACAGGGAGATAAGCCTCTTTTGGAAGAAATGGTTAAATTCTTGACTTTTCATCACTCATCATCCCAAATATCACTAAACAGCTGGAAACGGGGAGATAAGCCTTTTTTGGAAGCAATGGTTAAATTCTTGAATTTTTCATCACACATCATCCCAAATGTCACTAAACAGCTGGAAACAGGGAGATAAGCCTTTTTTGGAAGCATTGATTAAGATTACTGACTTTTTCCTCACATGTCAGCCCAAGTGTCAGAAAAGCGCTGGAAACAGGGAGATAAGCCTCTTTTGGAAGAAATGGTTAAATTATTGACTTTCATCACTCATCATCCCAAATATCACTAAACAGCTGGAAACGGGGAGATAAGCCTTTTTTGGAAGCAATGGTTAAATTCTTGAATTTTTCATCACACATCATCCCAAATGTCACTAAACAGCTGGAAACAGGGAGATAAGCCTTTTTTGGAAGCATTGATTAAGATTACTGACTTTTTCATCACATGTCAGCCCAAGTGTCAGAAAAGCGCTGGAAACAGGGAGATAAGCCTTTTATGGAAGAAATGGTTAAATTCTTGAATTTTTCATCACACATCATCCCAAATGTCACTAAACAGCTGGAAACGGGGAGATAAGCCTTTTTTGGAAGCATTGATTAAGATTTCTGACTTTTTCATCACATGTCAGCCCAAGTGTCAGAAAAGCGCTGGAAACAGGGAGATATGCCTTTTTTGGAAGAAATGGTTAAATTCTTGAATTTTTCATCACACATCATCCCAAATGTCACTAAACAGCTGGAAACGGGGAGATAAGCCTTTTTTGGAAGCAATGGTTAAAATCTTGACTTTTCAGCACACATCATCCCAAATGTCACTAAACAGCTGGAAAAGGGGAGATAAGCCTTTTTTGGAAGCAATGGTTAACATTTTGACTTTTTCATCACATATCAGCCCAAGTGTCAGAAAAGCGCTGGAAACAGGGAGATAAGCCTTTTATGGAAGAAATGGTTAAATTCTTGAATTTTTCATCACACATCATCCCAAATGTCACTAAACAGCTGGAAACGGGGAGATAAGCCTTTTTTGGAAGCATTGATTAAGATTTCTGACTTTTTCATCACATGACAGCCCAAGTGTCAGAAAAGCGCTGGAAACAGGGAGATATGCCTTTTTTGGAAGAAATGGTTAAATTCTTGAATTTTTCATCACACATCATCCCAAATGTCACTAAACAGCTGGAAACGGGGAGATAAGCCTTTTTTGGAAGCAATGGTTAACATTTTGACTTTTTCATCAAATATCAGCTCAAGTGTCAGAGAAGCGCTGGAAACAGGGAGATATGCCTTTTTTTGGAAGAAATGGTTAAATTCTTGAATTTTTAATCACACATCATCCCAAATGTCACTAAACAGCTGGAAACGGGGAGATAGCCTTTTTTGGAAGCAATGGTTAAAATCTTGACTTTTCATCACACATCATCCCAAATGTCACTAAACAGCTGGAAAAGGGGAGATAAGCCTTTTTTGGAAGCAATGGTTAACATTTTGACTTTTTCATCACATATCAGCCCAAGTGTCAGAAAAGCGCTGGAAACAGGGAGATAAGCCTCTTTTGGAAGAAATGGTTAAAATCTTGACTTTTCATCACTCATCATCCCAAATATCACTAAACAGCTGGAAACGGGGAGATAAGCCTTTTTTGGAAGCAATGGTTAAATTCTTGAATTTTTCATCACACATCATCCCAAATGTCACTAAACAGCTGGAAACAGGGAGATAAGCCTTTTTTGGAAGCATTGATTAAGATTACTGACTTTTTCATCACATGTCAGCCCAAGTGTCAGAAAAGCGCTGGAAACAGGGAGATAAGCCTCTTTTGGAAGAAATGGTTAAATTCTTGACTTTTCATCACTCATCATCCCAAATATCACTAAACAGCTGGAAACGGGGAGATAAGCCTTTTTTGGAAGCAATGGTTAAATTCTTGAATTTTTCATCACACATCATCCCAAATGTCACTAAACAGCTGGAAACAGGGAGATAAGCCTTTTTTGGAAGCATTGATTAAGATTACTGACTTTTTCATCACATGTCAGCCCAAGTGTCAGAAAAGCGCTGGAAACAGGGAGATAAGCCTTTTATTGAAGAAATGGTTAAATTCTTGAATTTTTCATCACACATCATCCCAAATGTCACTAAACAGCTGGAAACGGGGAGATAAGCCTTTTTTAGAAGCAATGGTTAAAATCTTGACTTTTCAGCACACATCATCCCAAATGTCACTAAACAGCTGGAAAAGGGGAGATAAGCCTTCTTTGGAAGCAATGGTTAACATTTTGACTTTTTCATCACATATCAGCCCAAGTGTCAGAAAAGCGCTGGAAACAGGGAGATAAGCCTTTTATGGAAGAAATGGTTAAATTCTTGAATTTTTCATCACACATCATCCCAAATGTCACTAAACAGCTGGAAACGGGGAGATAAGCCTTTTTTGGAAGCATTGATTAAGATTTCTGACTTTTTCATCACATGTCAGCCCAAGTGTCAGAAAAGCGCTGGAAACAGGGAGATATGCCTTTTTTGGAAGAAATGGTTAAATTCTTGAATTTTTCATCACACATCATCCCAAATGTCACTAAACAACTGGAAACGGGGAGATAAGCTTTTTTTGGAAGCAATGGTTAACATTTTGACTTTTTCATCACATATCAGCTCAAGTGTCAGAAAAGCGCTGGAAACAGGGAGATAAGCCTTTTATTGAAGAAATGGTTAAATTCTTGAATTTTTCATCACACATCATCCCAAATGTCACTAAACAGCTGGAAACGGGGAGATAAGCCTTTTTTAGAAGCAATGGTTAAAATCTTGACTTTTCAGCACACATCATCCCAAATGTCACTAAACAGCTGGAAAAGGGGAGATAAGCCTTTTTTGGAAGCAATGGTTAACATTTTGACTTTTTCATCACATATCAGCCCAAGTGTCAGAAAAGCGCTGGAAACAGGGAGATAAGCCTTTTATGGAAGAAATGGTTAAATTCTTGAATTTTTCATCACACATCATCCCAAATGTCACTAAACAGCTGGAAACGGGGAGATAAGCCTTTTTTGGAAGCATTGATTAAGATTTCTGACTTTTTCATCACATGTCAGCCCAAGTGTCAGAAAAGCGCTGGAAACAGGGAGATATGCCTTTTTTGGAAGAAATGGTTAAATTCTTGAATTTTTCATCACACATTATCCCAAATGTCACTAAACAACTGGAAACGGGGAGATAAGCTTTTTTTGGAAGCAATGGTTAACATTTTGACTTTTTCATCACATATCAGCTCAAGTGTCAGAAAAGCGCTGGAAACAGGGAGATATGCCTTTTTTGGAAGCAATGGTTAAAATCTTGACTTTTCATCACACATCATCCCAAAAATCACTAAACAGCTGGAAACGGGGAGATAAGCCTTTTTTGGAAGCAATGGTTAAATTCTTGAATTTTTCATCACACATCATCCCAAATGTCACTAAACAGCTGGAAACAGGGAGATAAGCCTTTTTTGGAAGCATTGATTAAGATTACTGACTTTTTCATCACATGTCAGCCCAAGTGTCAGAAAAGCGCTGGAAACAGGGAGAAAAGACTTTTATGGAAGAAATGGTTAAATTCTTGAATTTTTCATCACACATCATCCCAAATGTCACTAAACAGCTGGAAACGGGGAGATAAGCCTTTTTTGGAAGCATTGATTAAGATTTCTGACTTTTTCATCACATGTCAGCCCAAGTGTCAGAAAAGCGCTGGAAACAGGGAGATATGCCTTTTTTGGAAGAAATGGTTAAATTCTTGAATTTTTCATCACACATCATCCCAAATGTCACTAAACAGCTGGAAACGGGGAGATAAGCCTTTTTTGGAAGCAATGGTTAACATTTAGACTTTTTCATCACATATCAGCTCAAGTGTCAGAAAAGCGCTGGAAACAGGGAGATACTTCCTTTTTTTGGAAGAAATGGTTAAATTCTTGAATTTTTCATCACACATCATCCCAAATGTCACTAAACAGCTGGAAACGGGGAGATAAGCCTTTTTTGGAAGCAATGGTTAAAATCTTGACTTTTCATCACACACATCATCCCAAATGTCACTAAACAGCTGGAAAAGGGGAGATAAGCCTTTTTTGGAAGCAATGGTTAAATTCTTGACTTTTCATCACACATCATCCCAAATGTCACTAAACAGCTGGAAACGGGGAGATAAGCCTTTTTTGGAAGCAATGGTTTACATTTCTGACTTTTTCATCACATATCAGCTCCAGTGTCAGAAAAGCGCTGGAAACAGGGAGATAAGCCTTTTTTTGGAAGAAATGGTTAAATTTTTGAATTTTTCATCACACATCATCCCAAATGTCACTAAACAGCTGGAAACGGGGAGATAAGCCTTTTTTGGAAGCAATGGTTAAAATTTCTGACTTTTTCATCACATATCAGCTCCAGTGTCAGAAAAGCGCTGGAAACAGGGAGATAAGCCTTTTTTTGGAAGAAATGGTTAAATTTTTGAATTTTTCATCACACATCATCCCATATGTCACTAAAAAGCTGGAAACGGGGAGATAAGCCTTTTTTGGAAGCAATGGTTAACATTTTGACTTTTTCATCACATATCAGCTCCAGTGTCAGAAAAGCACTGGAAACAGGGAGATATGCCTTTTTTTGGAAGAAATGGTTAACATTTTGACTTTTTCATCACATATCAGCTCCAGTGTCAGAAAAGCACTGGAAACAGGGAGATATGCCTTTTTTTTGGAAGAAATGGTTAAATTCTTGAATTTTTCATTACACATCATCCCAAATGTCACTAAACAGCTGGAAACGGGGAGATAAGCCTTTTTTGGAAGCAATGGTTAACATTTTGACTTTTTCATCACATATCAGCTCCAGTGTCAGAAAAGCGCTGGAAACAGGGAGATATGCCTTTTTTTGGAAGAAATGGTTAAATTCTTGAATTTTTCATCACACATCATCCCAAGTGTCACTAAACAGCTGGAAACGGGGAGATAAGCCTCTTTTGGAAACAATGGTTAACATTTTGACTTTTTCATCACATATCAGCCCAAGTGTCAGAAAAGCGCTGGAAACAGGGAGATAAGCCTTTTTTGGAAGAAATGGTTAAATTCTTGACTTTTCATCACACATCATCCCAAATGTCACTAAACAGCTGGAAACGGGGAGATAAGCCTTTTATGGAAGCAATGGTTTACATTTCTGACTTTTTCATCACATATCAGCTCCAGTGTCAGAAAAGCGCTGGAAACAGGGAGATAAGCCTTTTTTTGGAAGAAATGGTTAAATTTTTGAATTTTTCATCACACATCATCCCAAATGTCACTAAACAGCTGGAAACGGGGAGATAAGCCTTTTTTGGAAGCAATGGTTAACATTTCTGACTTTTTCATCACATATCAGCTCCAGTGTCAGAAAAGCGCTGGAAACAGGGAGATAAGCCTTTTTTTGGAAGAAATGGTTAAATTTTTGAATTTTTCATCACACATCATCCCAAATGTCACTAAACAGCTGGAAACGGGGAGATAAGCCTTTTTTGGAAGCAATGGTTAACATTTTGACTTTTTCATCACATATCAGCTCCAGTGTCAGAAAAGCGCTGGAAACAGGGAGATATGCCTTTTTTTGGAAGAAATGGTTAAATTCTTGAATTTTTCATCACACATCATCCCAAATGTCACTAAACAGCTGGAAACGGGGAGATAAGCCTTTTTTGGAAACAATGGTTAACATTTTGACTTTTTCATCACATATCAGCCCAAGTGTCAGAAAAGCGCTGGAAACAGGGAGATAAGCCTTTTTTGGAAGAAATGGTTAAATTCTTGACTTTTCATCACACATCATCCCAAATGTCACTAAACAGCTGGAAACGGGGAGATAAGCCTTTTTTGGAAGCAATGGTTAACATTTTGACTTTTTCATCACATATCAGCTCCAGTGTCAGAAAAGCGCTGGAAACAGGGAGATATGCCTTTTTTTGGAAGAAATGGTTAAATTCTTGAATTTTTCATCACACATCATCCCAAATGTCACTAAACAGCTGGAAACGGGGAGATAAGCCTTTTTTGGAAACAATGGTTAACATTTTGACTTTTTCATCACATATCAGCCCAAGTGTCAGAAAAGCGCTGGAAACAGGGAGATAAGCCTTTTTTGGAAGAAATGGTTAAATTCTTGACTTTTCATCACACATCATCCCAAATGTCACTAAACAGCTGGAAACGGGGAGATAAGCCTTTTTTGGAAGCAATGGTTAACATTTTGACTTTTTCATCACATATCAGCTCCAGTGTCAGAAAAGCGCTGGAAACAGGGAGATATGCCTTTTTTTAGAAGAAATGGTTAAATTCTTGAATTTTTCATCACACATCATCCCAAATGTCACTAAACAGCTGGAAACGGGGAGATAAGCCTTTTTTGGAAGCAATGGTTAACATTTTGACTTTTTCATCACATATTAGCTCAAGTGTCAGAAAAGCGCTGGAAACAGGGAGATAAGCCTTTTTTTGGAAGAAATGGTTAATATTTCGGACATTTTCATCACATATCAGCTCAAGTGTCAGAAAAGCGCTGGAAACAGGGAGATAAGCCTGTTTTTGGAAGAAATGGTTAAATTCTTGAATTTTTCATCACACATCATCCCAAATGTCACTAAACAGCTGGAACAAGAATTGTTTATTAAATTCAAGAATTTAACCATTTCTAAAACAGCAACAACAACAGAAAATGATACACTTCCTGTTGGGTTTAGGATATGGCTCCAACATGTTTGTTTTATTCTACTATATATATATGAATATTATGTTACTAGAGCTAAATTAAAGTTGGGGAATTCCTATTTTTGAAATTGTTAGGGGGCAATCAAACCGTTTTAGGGAGCTTATATAAAAAATTTCACCAAACCAAATGTGTGTGCCAAGTTTCATCTCTGTGCTGGTGCTGCCTGACTATATACTATTGGTTTCACCATTACACATGGTTGTTGTTGATGTAGAAAACGAAAGGTTTTAGTGTTGTGACTGGCAGGGCTTTGGGGAATATTAAGGCCCTGAAAATGTGTAATAGCAACACACAGTGCATACTCACAGTGTCTTCCAACCGTAGGTTGTGCCAGTGCTGGCACCTTAGCGATGCTCTGCTGATAGGCAAGCCAACTTTTATTGTTTTCTGTTTTGCCATTAACATAATTTGAATGTATTTTATTTCTAAATATATCTATATATACAGTCTATGATTGACGATCTCTTTGGTAAACACAGCTGCTAGTCAGGTTGTTACGTTTGGATAGGGTTAAAAGATGGTGTAGTTTGAACCTGAGATAGTACAGAATATCACAGTATGCCAACACAAAAAAATTAATTTAATGATAAACCAAAACGACCAGCAGGTGGCGATGCTAGACAGGGAAATATTCTCTTTTATAATTAGCTGCATTTTCAATTAAAAACCCATGAGTGCTAGCTCAGCCTGTCTGCTTTGTGTGGCGGGTTGGTGGTGGTGTGCAGGGCTGGTGGGTTCGGAGGCTGGACTGGTACCAGCTGCGTGGGGCTGAGAGAAGAGTAAGATTCCCTGATAACATCATACGGAGAGGAAGTACCAAACGCAATGTTTGTCATCGAATGGCAACTGAGTAACAAAGTCCGCAGAGTGACTGTTATACTTTGAGGGTCCCTACAGACCCCCTACATGTAATTACGGAAAGTAAAAGCCCAGAAAATGTATTTTACACTATATGGGCCCTTTCAATGTATTCAATTAATCTAAGAGGTGTTCTTAGTCAAAGTAGATTTCTGTTCTTGTCTGAATAAGCTGTACAAAGAATATTGTATTCATGAAAACTGAAAATCTGCAAAATTAAATAAATGAACAATACACAGGCCGGGAGCTGCACCTCTGCACAGTGAGCACCCGGCCGAGGTGCTCGGCACCTCTCCCTCTCCTCGCGCACCTCGGGACCTCCACCTCTCCCTCTCCTCGCGCACCTCGGCACCTCCACCTCTCCCTCTCCTCGCGCACCTCGGCACCTCTCACTCTCCTCGCTCACCTCCACCTCTCCTCGCGCACCTCCACCTCTCCCGGTGCAGCGAGCACCTCGGCCGGGCTCCCTCTGTGTCTGTCAGCCGGGGGAGCGCGAGGCAGCCGGGGGAGCGCGAGGCAGCCGGGGGAGCGTGAGGCAGCCGGGGTAGGACAGTGACTTAAAATGATTTTAACAACCTTAAATATGCTAAGGGGAGATTTAAGACGTGAAAGTGTATGTGTGTGTGTGTGTGTGTGAGTGACAGGGCTGGGGCGGGTCGGTGAGAGGGGGGCGGGGCGGTGAGAGGGGGGGGGGGGTCAGGCACTCAAAACAGGTCAATCTGAGGAGGGCTGTTTTAGACAGGGTAAGAAAGCTGCTGTTTTAAATGATCCTTGTGGTATTTTGACCAAAACATGTTACAGACATTTCATTAAGACCCCAAGGAACCATATCAACTTGTGGTAAAATGAGCATAATATGTCTCCTTTAAATTCCAAAACATGCAGTTACCACACTTGTGTAAACCTTTCCTGCTCGATCTTCAGACCATAGTCTGGAAGTACAGGGGAGATGTCTGTTTTCTTCCTGGGTTGAACCCGATCCTTGCTTCAGGGTTGACACCCTTAACTTTTTAAGCAGGAACAACGGATGACACTTCTTCTTGCCTGAAGAAGCTTCTGCATTTATGCAGTTCTCCTCACTTTTTCTCCACCACACGCTCCCTATCCTTCGCTTAACCACTCGCTTCACCACTCGCTTCAATGTTACACATGGACATACTTGCCCATTTAAAGGAGCCACGCTACTCTTATAACACTACCCCCACTCTGGATGACAATTATAACACAATTACAGTCCAGCACAGTAACAAACATCAACTTGTGTCATTAAAAACAGGTGTACAATCTTCATTTGCATTCAGCCCATTTGAGAAGATAACAAGCATTTTTCCAAGTCCATTGCACAATAGCAAAAAGTGTAGCTTCATAGTGCAAATGCAATCGTGTAACAATCGACATCGACTTCTTTCCTAAGTGTGCAACTATCACAGTGGAGCATAGCAACCCATAAGGATGCATTAATAACAACCTTTGTACAGGCTAAGCCATATAATGAGCTCTCAATTGATGATCAGGAGCATTTTAAACTAAACTTCTCTATATTACTCATAACACACTACTCAGTTTTTTTTAAATATATATACATATATATGAATGAACAAATTCAACCATTAGCACATAAAGCAGCAAACAATACAAAACAGTTGACCTTATTTTTAAACCTGAACATTTTCGCTTAAACCCTTGAAACTGTCCACGAACTGCTGAATTCAGTGAGCCACTAACTCACCATACTTGGCAGGTATTCTTTGCTTGCGGCTCTGATGACGTTGCTCTGTCTTTGTTCTGATCTAATCCTTGACTCTCTGTGTCCCTTAGATTATGTACCACACAGCATCACCAATTTACTACTGTGTGCGGCAGCAGTTCTTGTCATATATTCTCTTTGCATGTTTCACACACTTATCAAGTGTGTCTCTGGTGATTTGATGCGCCAGCTCTAGGCACTCTCGGGTGTTGGACATACTCGGGGGCTGAAGGGGCTGTGTCAGGGTCCAGAGGTAGGCCAGCTAGTCAGGTACACTGGCCCGCTCAATTTTCGGTCAAACTTCATAAAGTTTGGAGTGAAACCAGTTGCACTGAGCTTTGTTGCTCTGTAGGAAAACCTGGCCCAGCATCTCTGACACATATTTGCCCAGAACAGTGATTTCGTCCTAGTACATCAGGCAGATCTCCCACTGCTTAACAGCCAAGACGCGGCCCATCAGTCGCTGGAATGTTTCCGGAGCATTGCACACTCCAAAAAGCATGACATTCCAAACAAACAGTCCATTTCTGGTGCAGAAGGCCGCTACTTTGCATGTCGCTGGGGTCAGTTCAACTTGTAAGTAACCAGAGGCAAGGTCCAGGTTGCTGAACCATTTTGCGGCCTGTGTGTCTTGGATAAGGGGCCGCAGGTATGCTTCTTTAATGGTGGCATCATTCAGGGCTCTATAGTCTATGCAGAGGAAGAACCTCCCGTCCTTTTCACAAACCATCACTATATGCAATGCCCAGCTGCTCTCCTGCTGCCATTACGATCAAGATCTCTGATTCTCGATCAATCATCATAATCCACAATGTGGCTGCAGCTGCACCCCTGGATCTGCGGATGTTAAGGCATAGGGACTCCGGGGAAGAAGTCAAGTCAGTAAAATGTATTGATGAGATATTCATTTCTTTGATGTAATAAGAAGGGAGAAGAGGAAGGAAAAGCTTGGAAGAGCAGCTCCATGTGCCATGTGTCCCCCGACATTCTAGACCTATAGCAAGTCTCTAACTATAAGCAATATCGTAAAGGAAGGTTTTAAGCCTACTCTTAAATGTACCGAGGGTGTCTGCCTCTGTGGCTCCTACTCTACTTTTAGAGACTGAATTCTGGGAGCGCAGTGCTCTAGTAGGTTGATAAGGTACTATCAGCTCTTTAAGGTATAATGGTGCCATATTATTAAGGGCCTTGAAGGTGAGGAGGAGAATTTTAAATTCTATTGTAGATTTAACTGGAAGCCAGTGTAGTGAAGCTACTACAGGAGAAATGTGGTCTCTTTTCCCGGTTCTTGTCAGGACACGTGCTGCAGCATTTTGGACCAGCTGCAGAGTTTTTAATAACTTACTGCTGAAGCCTTATGACAGGGAATTGCAATAATCAAGTCTGGCTGTAACAAAGGCGTGGACTATTTTTTCTGCATCTTTTTGAGAAAGGGCATGTCTGATTTTTGAAATGTTAAGCAAGTGAAAGAAGGCGGTCCTAGAAATGTGTAGTAAGTGAGAATGAAAGGACAAATCAGGATCGAAGATCACTCCCAAATTCCTGACTGTTTCATTGGAAGCTAGGGCAATATCGTCTAGTGCAGCTATATCATTAGATAATGTATCTCTTAGGTGTTTAGGGCCAAGTATTATAACCTCTGTTTTATCTGAGTTTAATAAGAGAGCATTGCTGGTCATCCAGGTTTTCATGTCCTTGAGACAAGCTTGGAGTTTAATTAATTGATTACACTTTCCTGTAATCAATTACAGGAAACTTTAATCAATTATAGGAAAGTGTGTGTGTGTGTGTGTGTGTGTGTGTGTGTGTGGGGGGGGGGGTTCCAACATTATCTGGCCGGTAGATCTTGTTGAGCTGGTCATTTCAAGAGTAGCTCACAAGCCTTTAAAGTGTGGGCACCCCTGGTTTAGAGATAAGCTGTCTAAATAATTGGTAAGATTCTCAGCAGTTTCTGAGATTTCTGTTCTCGATAGGGTATTAGTGCTAACTGAGGGCAGGAGATGGTTGATTTTATTTCTGTTAGAATTTTATCATTATTGAAAGTCATAAAGATATTGCTATTCAGGGATCAAGGAATACTGGGTTTGGTGGAGGTGTGACTCTGGGTCAGCCTACAGTGCTGAAGAGAAACCTGTGGAGTAGTGGAGGGCCTTCTTATATGCTTTAACACTATTTTTCAAGGCTAGGCAATTTTCAACACAATTGTTGGAGCACCACTTCCTATCCAGTTTTCTTGATGCTTGTTTAAATACATGTGAGGGAATTATACCAAGGAGGTAATTTACTATGTTTTACACGTTTCTTTTTTAGAGGCGCTATTTAGTCTAATGTTAATCGTAATGAGTTTACAGAGCTATCGACAAGTTGGTCAATCTCAGTGGAGCTAGGGTTTTTAAGAATTGGTTGGGTACATCAACGGATAATACGGGATTAAAGTCACCAACAATAATAACTTTATCTATATTTTGGGACTTGGCTTGATAAAATCAATTTTTTTTTTCACGTATTTTCTTGGATTAGTGTGGAAGATTAAGAACAATACTTTCAAAAGGTTTAGGACTAATTGATAAACTGTAGTCACAATGTGTGTATTTATATGACTGTGGGGGAGTAGATTAATTTAGGCTGATATATTCATCAGGATGCAGCCAGGTGTCAGTGAGGGACAATGAATACATTTTGTGATCTGACACTGATTAATTTACTAAAATAATATTATAATGTCATGCTGCACCAGACTGTTGTGGCCGAGGTCGTTGGGACAAGTAAAGAACACGCTGCCATAGGTGTACAGCAAGTTCAAGCACAGTGGAACTCTGGGCATAGAGCTCCTGCAGGTGCTGGGGAACAGTGGGGGAGGCTGGTCTCTGTTGTCTTTGGGCTGCACGGCTGTGGCAGGCGGGAGGAACCCCACGATGGCCCTCTTTTTGATGTTTACAGGAGTGATCCCAGGATTGAAGATGCGGTGGGCACAGTTTTAAAGGGTTGAGGTTGTACCAGGATTCGGGCCACTAGCACTCTGTGTATGTCTAAACAAAGCCTTTGGTAGGGCTCAGCATCACATCCCCTTTAACTGATTCCTTGAAGTGGGTGTTGCCTTGTACCAGATAACCCTGACTTCAGCACCACAGTCCGGGACACTCTCATTGCATGTGTCTTTGGTCTGTTATGTGAGTGGAAATATTGCAATTCCTCACCGAACCGCACAATATGGTGGTTCTCAAAATCAAGGCATGCCGGGGCTTGGGTCAGAAGTGGGTGGCTTAGCAGAGCCTCATCTCCGGCATGTCAGCAACCAGAAAGTGGACACACAACAGGCGGTTGTTGATCTGGACACAGGTGCAGCTCCTGGCATAGCGACATAGGCGGTTGCCTGGGGCGCAAAATGCCAGACGGCTGTTCGCACGAGAAGCATCATTAATGTACGTGAAGCATCATTAATGTATTATTATTTTTTTCTTTTAAAGCCTACATTTTTGTCTGCCTGTGTGTGCATCTGTACTCAGTGTATACAAGGGGCACTTGCAGTGTTATGTGTGTATGTTTGGAGCGCAAATCTGAAATCTCGCCTAGGGACCATCCCTGTCTGGACAGGAATGTAAGTTTCACCAAGCACAGGTATGTTAACAGATCTGACACCAAGAAGAGTCTTGTCAACTGATGGCCGGAGTGGAGGCCGGACATCCTGGTGAATGACTTTGTAGTGGCGGAGGGGTAACACACTTTTCCAGGTCTCACTGTCCAAAACAGCACACAATATCCAGTCCATGCACAAGCATGTTAAGCTCATTTCCTGACCTTGAGCTTTAAGCACAGCAGACTCCAGGGCTTCTTGGGAGTCTGTCAAAACTTGGGCTCTGCTGGTTTTCTTTGGCGAGGGGCAATTTCTCCACATTTGACTCAGACCTGAGCAGTTGTGACAGCGAATCTCACCCCATTACATGTTTATATGGTATGTGGTTGGGGTCAAGAGAAGCATGTTGGAGGTGAGGTTTGAAGTCAGGAGGCTTGGGCTTCCAGCTGGCTGTTGTGGGTGCTGCAGAGGTCTCTGCTTCATCCTCCTCCATCCCCTCTGGGATCAGAGCAATACGGGGCATCCATTCAGTTATGCTGCATGCCCCTGAGTGCATGAGCCTGGTGACAATTGTCTCAGTCCTGTTGCTGTAGGCCACTGACACTTTCCCATATCTCTTCATACGCCTCATCCAGTTTGCGAATTTGTTGTCTCAATTCAATAGCCACTGCAGCAGCATGCTCTGAAGATGGGATGATGCAGTCTCCATCACCTCCAACAGGTGGCTGTCATCCCACTGTGAAGACCAGGAGATTGACCTCCCCTGCTGTACCCGCCAGACAGAACCTCTACTGGAAAGCCATAGTCTTTTTTGACCAGTAATAAGCTTTAGCACAGCTTTCAAACCTGTGCTGGAATTCTTTCCAGGACGTGGTGCAATCGTTCTGACCAGGACGTAAATTGCGGACTCTTTCTCTGTGATTGAAGTCCTTCTCACTCTCAGACGAAAGCTGGTAATGTGCCTGGTGAGGATGGCGTGCATGTGACTTTGGTCGTTCTGTGCAGTCTGAATATATCCTCGTTCTGGTAAATGCCCATAGTTAGTGTCTTTTGGTGAGTTACTACAGGGTTTTTGCAGCCCTGGGCATAAGGAGCATGGGGGATGACAGGAGATGGGTGTGCTCTGAATGAAACTCTCCAGATGGGCAGGGGAAACAGGGTTTGCATGGGATGTTGTAACCAGAGCGGCTGGTGGCATAGCTATACTGTGCAGCTTTGATGGCTGGGCATGCGTTTGGTGATTACACAACTGGAGGAGTGGGTCCTCGCTTGGTAGGTTGACCTTGGTAGGTAAGTAGTATATCGCCAATTTACCTTTCTGCTCCGACTGGTATCAGATCTTCTGGATCTTCTCTCCAGCTACGAGAGGGTTTTCCTTCTTCAACCTCTCTACAGCCTCAGCTTTGTAGTCAAAGGTGCAGTCGTGTCTGTCTGAGTATCTGTGTGTGCTGCAGAATAGATATCCACATCTGCAGTCAAAGCCTGTAACACAAAGTGGTAAGATTAAGAAACACAAGAGGTAATGCTCCATTAAGAAGTTATTAAAAGTAAGAACGCTGTAGACACAGAGTTAAACCATGTAGGGCAGTTTTATCAAAATATAAAAAGCAAATACTGTATAAAGCAGGGGTGGGCAAATTCCGGCGACCGGGATGATTACAGCCCATGAGACAATGCCTACTCGCTCATCCCTACTTGCCAGCTCACTACCAATCTTTAAATCACTGCTCAAAACTTATTTTTACAGGAAAGCATTTCTAACATGCAACTTATTTACATTACAATAATCAGTCTTATAGATATCAAGTGTGATGTTCCTGATCTTCTGTTCTCCTTTTACAATCTACAACTACAATCAGTGTATTATTATTTTTGCTTTCCTGCATCCCCCGTATAATTATCAAGCTATAATAATCTCATCCTTTTGTGAATCAATAACAATCACCTGTGTTTAAAAGTTAAACTTTGATGCCTAAACATCTACCAATGTAACAGTTATTAATAATTAAATACAGCATGCAGCGCGGGTGTAGCATCTATGTGAGTTTATTCCTGGCTGATTTTCCTGTTTCGAAATAATTAAAGAGGCAGCACAGTGGCTCTTTGTGACAAGAAGGCTTTGAGCTTAATCCAAACTAATGGCTGATTGTCTGAGGTAGAATTTTCTTAAACATGCAGTTTCAAATTTTTGAGGCTGAGGTAGGCTAAAGGATGTAAAGGAAATAAAAACAACAAAGTAAGAATCAACATTTTAGTGCAACTTGGGACCTCTGTGATAATATTGTTTTTGTCGAGCTCTAATGGTTTAACTTCTCTACTTCCTTCCCTCAGGGATGCACATGTGCACTAATGGTTGGGTTGGTCCCCTGTGACATCATTGCTTCAGGTGCAACCGAGCAAACTTCGAACCACAATTCAACCATGTTGTGACTGGGGGCTTTTGTAAGTTCTCTGTGTGGCCTGTGTCATACCTATTAGACCAACTTTCTTGTTGCAGGTTGAGCAGCGTTTCTTCTTGGCTTTGGGGATCTTCTCTGTCTCCGCACTTGTGCCAACTGGAAGTTCAGACGTAGATGCTGATGGAGAAACACAGAGGTCACATTAAACTCACACTGCAAAAAGGTAATTTACACAACGTTATGAGAGGGTTGGTCCCTCAGCCTGAACTGACTCACGTCCGCTCGAAACTTCTTCTTCATCAGGATCCGCAATCTTTGGCTTCTTGTGTATATGGGAGCTCATTTGTGAGAGCCTCCCTGAACTACCTGCAGCTGGGATAAAACCAAAGTTTAAAATTCATACATCCACATACTGTGACTCTGCTCTCCAGAGGATGCATGAGAGTGTTAAGTCTGCAGAGAAGCCTAGCACATATGGAGCACTGAGGTTGCAAATAAGGCTCGCTACGAACATGCTTTTCCTATCATTATACACTAAGTAATGATCTTTGCATTAATGCATCAGGAGTACAAGTTTTAGTGACTATTACTTCATTGTTGCCATTGTTCTTAGTCTCCTTAATGACTTTTATAAGAGGATTATTTATGGTGGCTCTGAGAGCACAAGACACTTCAACATTAGAAAACATGCAAATAGACAAAGCACAAGGAAATTAAGAAAACATCCTCCTCATGAGCAGCGAATACACAGCACGAGAAACCCACTGCAAGCATACTTATATTATATATATAGGTTTTCTTAATTTGCATGTGTGATGTTGACCTGCATGTGTTTTCTTGTATGCTGCAGTGCATTGAGCGCTCAGAGCTGCAAAAATAATCTCTTTCACAGTATTAGCAGGAGAAAATTGGTCCCTTTTGCTATTTAGAAGCAGCTCAATTTGATATGTTCAGTTCAGCTGAGTTTAGTTGATTAACCAGCAAACAAACAGCGCAAATGGACCAAGGTATATTTGCATGGTGGCATTTAAATACAACCATGTAAACTGCACACAGTCTAGTTTGATGATGTAAACAAGGGTTTCATATTATTGTCCATGTCTGACATTCATTTTTTGCTATCAGTAGACTAAGAGGGGAAATATTTTCAGTAGCTTAGGCATACAAAATGAATGAATATTTGAAAATATGAAGAGTATTGAGCGAAAAGTAGATGTTCAGTCTATAAACTGGTCCTCTACTTTTCCAAATTATACCATATACTTTGTTTATAGTCGCCTGTAAAACCTCTCTTTAATCCTGACACGTCAGCACGTCATGCTGACTTGTCTCATGCATTGACACGTCAGCATGAAAATAGTGAATAGCAACAAAGTAGTTTTTTTTTCTGCCAAATTAGCTGCTGTTAAGTATCATTTAAAACTCTTGTTTCTACATTTTTAAATGTCGCCAGTAAAATTGAAGCGCTTTGAAGTGAGTGACTGTTTGGCCTGGGGTTATTTGAGTTGGAGGTAACTACGGGTTACGGGTCAGTTCTGAGTTTTGTGGGTGCGGTTTTGGAAAACTGGACCCGTGCGGGACTCAATAAAGAGTGTCAATAATGAGTACATTTTGTTTTTAACTTTGTTTACAATGCATTTTCTCACTTTTGTTTTGCAAATGAATGACGCTCGAAATTCTATAAGCTATAAGGGTTGTATAGATAGACGATATTTGTGATCTGAAGTGATGATAGATAGCCCAATTCCCTAATAATGAAATATATAAATCTCCAACCTCCTCTGCCATGATACAGCTGGATTTTTAACACAATGTTATTGTATTGCAACAGCCCTGATAAGACAATTTCATGATTGCAAAATAAAATATGACTAGGGCTACGAGCAGCACTGTGCGGGCCGCGGGGGATGGAGAACAGGGACAGCTCCGTTTTGTGCATCGCAGGAAGGATAAACACTTCCCATCCTGCGTCCGTCACGTGGCGCTGGACCATGCCCACTAATAACGCAATACAGTCCACACCAGGGGTAGCCAATGCGGTGCCCCTGCGGCACCTGGGCGCCCGCAGGACATGCTCTTAATAATAAAAGAAAAAGATTTTTTTTTTTTTTTATTTAAAAAAAAACTAAATTTGAAATTTAAAAAAAAAGTCAAACCGCCATCTCACTCTATGCCAGTGATTCTCAAACTGTGAAACGCGTCTACGTTCACGTTAATTTGTTAAATCATCATCATATCAGGCCAGCATGATACCAGACAGCACACACACACAGGCCCCGGGGCTCCGCCCCCACTCATTCGCTCAGAGAGACACAGTGAGACCAGAGCTCGTTCCCGTGAAGCAGCCGCTCAGTGACAAACAGGACACAGTGTTCAAAAACCAAGTTGAAAAGAAAGTACGATGAACATTTTTGTGTTCATCGTAGTGTTCATCTGTACGATGAACACAACATTTTTGTGTTCATTGTACGGAGGAATGTAGTGATAAATGTCACCAAACGTACTCCAATTAAGTTGAATTTAAGCAAAATTGAAACAGATAACAGAAATGAATGTTGCATGTGGTTTTCTCTGAGGTGGTTTGTACATATTTTTACCCTGTTAACAGGTTTTTTTTTGTAGTTTTTCCTTACACTAGCTGAGGGTTTAGGACAGAGGATGTCACACCATGTTAAAGCCCTATGAGACGAATTGTGATTTGTGGAGATGGGCTACACAAATAAAATTTGATTGATTGATTGATTGATGTTTTAATATATCTGTTTCCTACCATCATTGTTGTGGAAATCATTGTTAATTATTATTGTGAGGAATAATTAACATTGACGTGATCAGGCAGTCTCTTCACATATATTATTATTAATATTAAAAGGTATCAAACAAGTAGCCCTTCATACTACTCAGTACCTTCGTAGAAGCTCTCAGTCTCAATAAGGTTGCTGTCCCCTGGTCCACACCATCAAGTGTAGACCACACAAAAATTCTAGGTAAATCGAATTACAGTGGTAAAAGAGGCTTACTTACTTTTGGCAGTAGGTGATGCTATCACTAAACTACATACAGATAGATGATAGTAGATATAACAGATGTACAGGTCAAGAAGACTCTTCAGTTATAAATCTTTGACCTTTGCAACAAACATCAAAGGAATCCATGATTACTGAGACTGTGACATGATAGCATTTGAAACCAAGGTCTTTAAAGCCTAGTAAGTCAAAAACAAGTGATATTCTTTCAGCTTAACATATTAGCTTGTCAGCAAAGGTCACTATAGAGATCAAGTAACCTCAGGATCACATATTTAAACAATGGGTTAACATACAGACAGTAAACCAAGAAATATTTATGATATGACTAGACTTAAATAACTAAGCTACTGAGAAGGTAACTACCAAGTAACTAAGCTGGTGATACAGGAAGAAGAAGAAAATTCCCAAATATAGCAGTTTGATTCTGAACTATGCACAATTATCAACACAACATATTGACGTAAAAAAAATGGACCAGTATTGAGGAGCGAAGAGAGAGAAACAAACATGAAGGGAATGTTGAGGCAGACGAACTATTAATCCAGCTGTCAGCTCTTCCTGTGTTTCTTGTGACATGCTGTCCCTCATCCCCTGGTACAACCTCCGGTACGGTAGGTGGCAGTATGCAGTCAAATGTTGCTACTGTTCTCCGCACATAAAGAAGAACACGTGTTGAGATATTTACAGTGTGGTGTGTGTCATGTGCTGTCACACTTGTCAATGTTTAACTTGTCGAAGGTTGCATGAAGCGCCGCGCTATGTCGAGCCCGTTTTCTGACAGAACACACTTTATCTAGGTAATGGCGGCCCTGCGAGCGGCGAAGCAGGCGCTGAGGAAAGCGATCAAGACACGGGTAGCAGCGCTGAGTGACGAGGAGAAACGAAGACAGTCCCTGGTGGTTTCACAGAAGGTAAGTGGAAGAGATGAAATGAAGTCGTGGTTTAGAAAGAATACTGTTAGCTGTGGCCAAGCAATACTGAAAACACGTCGTTTATCCCCCACTGACAACTCACGGTCTTGGGTATTGTTAAAATGCCTTTACAGACAGGTAGATAATTAAAAGTTATTCAGAATCTTTATTTAACTAGTTTCATCGTTTCAGCGCTTGGAAAAATATCAAGTTATTTACAAACAAGAATAAAGCTTGATCTACGAATCAATCATGGAAGTTACATGGACATGATTATTTGTTTGTTTATGTTGAGCCCTACTCCTGGGTGCTGACTGTGACTCAAGATTCAAGACTATATTTATCACGTGCACAACCATTACATTCAACAGTCGCTGGCAATGGAGTGCTTGGGTCACAGGCTCCCTTCTAGCCATGCTCAAAAATATTATACAAGCACAAGTTTCACTTATTCCTTCTTTTCCTTCCTATGTTTTTCCTTTCAGCTTTTCCGACATCCCAAATATGTGTCCTGCAAGAGGATTGCACTGTTTCTCAGCATGCATGATGAAGTGCTCACGGAGGAAATCATCAAAGATGCGTTCAAATTGGGAAAGAGCTGCTTCATCCCCAGATATGAGAGGAGTTGCAGCCATATGGACATGTTGCAGCTAACCAGTCTGCAGGACATGGAAACGCTGCCCCTGACCTCCTGGAACATCCGACAGCCTGCTGAAGACGACAACAGCAGAGAGGAAGCACTGGCTGCAGGTACGCTTGTACACACATACACACACAACTCTTTAGTTTTGAGGAAACTAATGGCACAATGCATTCCCTAGCCACTTACCTTAACCTTCAAAACTAACCCTAACCCTAAAACCAAGTCTCATTTAATACTATTAAAAACAATCTTTAATAGGTGACAAATCATTTTCAACTCCCACTGTCTGTAATTATACTGTAAAAAATTGCATTACGACAGTCATAACTCGCTCTTTTAAAATATTGATTAAAAACAATCTTTAAAGCCTGGTTTGCACTAGATAACTTTCAACTCGAGATTTTGAAAACACTTTTGGAGTTTCAGGGGTAAACAGCGTTGCAGCCAAATCCAATACAACTGAAACGGGGGATAGATTCTTAAAAAGATATAAATGCCTCTATGCTGCTCCTGTCGTGTCATCCAAGTGTCCACAAGCCCCGACATTCAAATTCAAACTTGCGTCACGTTCACCATGTTTTTAGCCTGAATGTCCTCTGATATTCTCATCTGGAGATGCATGTGTGCCTGGATCATAGCAGACATTTAGGCTAAAAACATGATGTTAATGACACTGTTTCGAATTGAATTTGAATTGCGGGTCTTGAATAACACTGCAGGAGCAGTATGGAGACATTTAGTTTTTTCTGTTTTCTTCTGCCTGGAGAATTGGTCCATCAGTTACTTCAATTGTATTGGATTTGGCTGCAACACTGTTTACCCATGAAACTCCAAAAGTGTTTTCAAAATCTCGAGTTGAAAGTTATCTAGTGTAGCTCCTGTAGCTCCAAAAGTGTTTTGTGGACTCAAACACTTCACCCACCCCTCCATGGGCATGGAGGTAAGTAGATAAAGGGAATTTTCAGTTTTGGGTGAACTATCTCTTTAATCTGACCAAACCCACTCCCCCCTTTGCAAGATGCGTTAACCATAACTCAGATTTTTGTAATTCTGTAGTTAGATTTTATTCAGCCATTTGTATTTTTTAAATTTGCTTGATAAATAAATTGTCTTGATTTGTGGAGCCAAATGTTCACCAGCATCTAATATCTAGATATTTAATTATTTTACTAGATAATCGAAAACCCTGATCTGTTGGTGGCAGTGTCCAACAAATAGTAGTTGCCAAATAGCGTTGAATTCCTAGTGAAATATCTGTTAACATCAAATATGTACAGTCGTATCTTGGAAACTGATGTGGTTGATATCTGTCCATATATACAGGCAAAGACAGGTGACCTCTCTTAAGGATTACTCTGTTTACTCTCATTATCCAGGAGGTCTGGACCTAATCTTGATGCCAGGCCTGGGTTTTGACCTAATGGGGAAGCGTCTGGGACGAGGGAAGGGCTACTACGACACCTACTTGGAACGCTGCATCAAATACTCTCAAGGAAAACCGTACACCATTGCCTTGGCCTTCAAAGAGCAGCTGTGCCAGGAAATCCCTGTTGATGACAACGATGTGCTCATTGATGAAGTTCTGTATGAGGATGATGAGTAACTGGTCAATCACCAGAGGTGCATTATCATTACCAATGCACACATTTTCACTGCAGACATTTAATTTGATTTAGCAGTAGAAGCTCAAATTGCCTTCATTAAAGGGACTCTTACCTTTGTTGCATTTTTACACTTTTTTTGGATAAGGTTAAATTGGTATTAATAAGGTAATGACACTCTAAAATACAAGACAGACCCACCAGGAGTAAAAACAAACAATTATTTCACTCTCATAATATTTAGTGAAAACTTCAACCAATAAAATTCTTCGGACCGAAGGACCTTATTGGCCGACAGACCTGTCTGTTTGCTGCATGGACATGCAGGTTTTCCGTCTGCTTCTTGTGGCGCATTCAGGCCCGTCATCATATGTGAATGTAAATGTATATAACTTACCGGTGCTTCTGAATCCGAATCCATTGCTTTGGTAAACAAAAACTCACGTGCGTGCGCGGAGGCAGTAGCTTGTAAGTCTGCTTGTATATAAAGTTTCTTCAAAAAAACACCGCGGATGGGAACGAGGGGGTGGGGCATTGGAGGAAGGCGGGATGATTTGAATGTGCTGTAATTCTCAAATGCAACAAAGGTAAGAGTCCCTTTAATATATTGTATTTAGCATTATACAAGCTAAGATGCAAATTCAGTGGCTGCATTGATAATGTGTAATCATAATAGTGAAACCTGATATTCATCGGTGTCAAACATCAATGGACAATTAGATGGAAAGAAGTCTTAATAAAATTGTAATGAAAAATGTGCAGGCTGCATGTCTTTTAATGGGAGAGACAGTTGTTATTTAAGTTCAGAGAGGCAGACCTGGAATAAATAGGAACTCTCCAACAAATAAATCTGTATAACTGTAACAACATGTTATTACATGACTGCATTTCCATTATTGTGCCTTCTAAATAGAATTGTTTTATCAGGGTAGTGTCATGATTTTTTCCCAATGGCTGAAGGGGACTAAAGTCCACCTACACAGAAAATGTGTTTAGCTTCCTGTTACATCACTTGTTTGCTTTCTTTCTCTGTGCCGACTGGTCAATGTCCAGAGTTTGACACTGCTTGTTTATATGCCATTAATAATGAGGTGACCTTTTGTTATTCAACAAATAGTTGTCCTGGTCTAATATTTATCAAATAAATCAGGAAAAATATAAAATAAAAGTTCCACTACACTAAATGTCAAGTAAGAGGCATCATGGTTCCATATCTGAACAGTAATTAAACACTTTAAATCAAAAGTTTAGTCAGCCCTCAGTGCTAACCTGGACAAATGACATATGTTTTCAAGTGTGGTAAATACAAGCCAAGACATTTAACATAATGCACAGTTACATATTGAGTAGCACAACATGGTCACAGATATTCAGTCAAAATAATAGCATTATTTTTTAAGTTAAGACAAAGCAATAGTTATGATCAGCAATTTGAAAAAATGATTTGTCCTTTGCTGAGCTGAAAGCAATAATTAATTTTAAGATACTTACAATTCCATTTCACACTATCTGAATTTTGAGATCAGATCACTACCAGGAGTCCGGTCAGGATGCCTTTCTGTATTCTTAATCCATAGAGTTGATATAATACAATGTATTTCGTCCCAAAATCAAACTGCCTTTAAAAAAAATGCTTGAATCCCCCTATTTGAGTAAAGCAGCAGTAAATGGCCATAGAAACCCCATGAGGGAGATGTGCAAAGATTTGAACCCCACAGGAAATGCCAGTGAACAACATTTATTAAGACTGTTTGAAGTAATTATAATATATAATATTGTATAATAATAAATATGATGAACAATAAAGTTTAAATTCAATATGCAAGCTACTGAAAAAATGAGTGGATGTATCTGTTACATCAACACACTAAAGGGGGGCTATTGTAAACAACTATGTCAGCTTAGTGAATTGGCTGGATATGTCCACTGTGTGTCTCCCTTGCATTTCGATTTAGCTACCACCTTGTAGAGTTAGCACACATTGGATATGATCTTCTCTATGAAGGTAAATTTAACTGTTCGTGACTTTTTTCTGAGGTGGACAGCATTGCTATTAGGAGGACATGGACCAAAATGATGAATAGGTGAGAGTATTTGATTAAGGCAACAGTACACAGAGGGGGCTCAGCTCACCTGAAAATAATAACATTAAAAAACATTTTCACTAAAAAAAACAGGTTAGCTTTTTTTGTTTTTGCAGAGGGACACTTGCCTCATTATGAGAGAAACTGATGTAGAGCTCCAGTTCCCAGCTCGGTCTGGGCAGGGTCTCTGTACAAGCAGCTAACATGTGGTAGAACAAGGAGGCATAACAAGAACTCAGAGGCTCCACATGTCACCAACTTGAGCTCCCTGATCACTCGAGACGAAGTGAAGTCGGGTATAAACCTGTGAGGAAAGGAAGTCAATGTCTTAGTTAGTTTTAACTAATTACAGCTTTTTTGTGATCTGTGGTCTTACTAAGTGTAAACAAGGAACATGAGGTGGCTTATTAAACGACTACATAAATGGGAGCTGGTCTGAGGGCCAGGCAGGTATCTGTAATTCATGAACGTGTGAGCATCAGGAGGAAGTCGCTTTCTAAAATGACAATAAAGTACCAGTTCAACATGGTGTTTATGTGTAGTTTTCAAATACCATTTGTCTAAATAAAAACAATAAATGTCCTTTACTGGGTGACATGAAACTACTGTTTATGAGGTGAGCTGTGTAGTGCAGCTAACCTGGGAGAGCTGCATTTGTCTCATTATTTTTTTTAATATTGTAATTTTCAAAACATGCACAGTGTCAGGCCCATGAGTTTGTTCAGTGACAAAATTAATTCACCTGTAAGAAGTAGGATGTTCACTCCGATAAGGAAGAATATGTTGTATGATTGTCTCTATTTTTTAACTGATCGAGTAGCTTATACTAATTTGATCAAGGCTTTTCTTTTGTTGTTTTCATCTCAAAAAGTCCCTTCTTTTGCCTGAAATTTAAAAAAAAATAATAATAATTACAGGCACATGCTTTGGTGAGAATTTGAGCATGGCTAGGCCCCTGAAAAAGCCCCTAAAGGGAAATACAAATCCTTCGAAATACAATAGGGCCTAGCATTTGGCACCAGTAAAGCCATCAGCTCTGAAACAGATTTGAAGTCCAGCTTCCTTTGTTTTTGATTGTAACCTTTGATGCTGAGCCGTCAACCAACAACTCCACTCCTGTATTATCAGTATTAAAGGATTCATGGTAACCAGTAAATGGTTTTGTATTTATATAGCCCTTTTCTAGTCTTGATGACCACTCAAAGCTCTTTACAGTACAGTTTTACATTCACCCATTCACACATATTTTCTGCAGACTTTGGTACCGATTTGAGCATATTAAAGCCCTTTGAAAAGCCAATTAATTTGCCTTAAAAATACATATATATATATATAATAGCCCTTACAATTTCAATAGGGCCACCAACTGTTCGGTGCTTGGAACCATAATATAATAATAATAACATAGCATTATATTGATATTCTGAATAAAGAAACAAAAGGTTCTCCTGTGTCTTTGTTTGTCGAAAGGATTTGTCTGTGATCAATCTTTTCTTGCAATTATTGAATTCTCCAGACCTGTGGTCTAGTAACCCTCATCCCAAATATGCCTATGCTGGAAGTTCAAAACAATATCAATACGTTCAATATTAGTAGTTGCTGTTAACCAGTTCGCTGGAGGATATTCAATCAATCAATCAATCAAGTTTTATTTGTATAGCCCACATTCACAAATAACAATTCGTCTCATGGGGCTTTAACATTGTGTGACATCCTCTGTCCTTAACCCTCAACAAGAGTAAGGAAAAACTACTAAAAACCCTTTTCACAGGTAAAAATATGTAGAAACCTCAGAGAGAGCCACATGTGAGGGATCCCTCTCTCAGGACGGACAGAAGTGCAATAGATGTCAGGTGTAAGAAAACATCATCAGGATTTTTAGCAGCATCCATTAGGCTAAACATTTTTCAATACTATGTGTCAGGCAGTCCCGCTGCAATCACAGTCTCTGGCCAGCAGCAAGACCACGATCCAGCATCAGGATGGGATCCACTATAATCCACAGTCATTGTCCACCGCCGCCAGTTAGAATCCATTATCAGCTGCCGCCTCGGTCGTGGTCCCTCATCATCCGATGCCAACGCGACAAAGGATCCTCCATTACAACGACGATCAGCTGGCAAGATACAGAATCCACCGAACTAGATCCACCATTGCGACCTCCGACACGCGATCCACAATCATAATCCATGGTGCGGCCACAGCTGTGGCCCTGCATCCGCGGGCGCTAAGGCACAGAAACTCCGGGAAAAGGGGTCAAGTTAGTAACATGTACTGATCAGATAAGAATTATCTTGATGTGATAAATATGGAGAAAAGGAAGGAGAAGCAGGAAAGAGAAGCTCCGTGTGTCTTGTGTCATAAATTCCCTGTGCGTCTTAGCATCATCAGGGGTTTTTGCCATTTAATCAAATTTGGAACATCGCACAAATTAGCTCTAACTATAAGCTTTATAAAAAAGGAAGGTTTTGAGTCTACTTTTAAACGAACAGAGCGTGTCTGCCTCCCTAACTGAAAGTGAGAGATTATTCCACAGCAGTGGGGCTTGATGGCTAAAAGCTCTGGCTCCTACTCTACTTTTAGAGACTTTAGGGACAAAAAGTAAACCTGAGTTCTGGGATCGGAGTGCTCTAGTAGGTTGATATGGAACTAACATCTCTTTAAGGTAAAGAGGTGCCATATCATTAAGGGCCTTGAAGGTGAGGAGGAGAATTTTAAATTCTATTCTAGATTTAACAGGAAGCCAGTGTAGCGATGCTAATACTGGAGAAATGTGCTCTCTTTTCTTAGTTCTCGTCAGGACACGTGCTGCGGCATTTTGGACCAGCTGCAGAGTCTTTAACGACTTGCTGCTGGAGCCTGATAATAATGAATTACAATAGTCCAGTCTCGATGTAACAAAGGCGTGGACTAGTTTTTCTGCATCTTTTTGCGAAAGGACATGTCTGATTTTTGAGATATTACGCAAGTGGAAAAACGCGGTCCTAGAAATTACTTTTAAGTGACTATTAAAGGACAAATCAGGATCGAAGATCACTCCCAAGTTCCTGACTGTGTCATTGGAAGCAAGGGCAATGTCATCTAGCGCAGCTATATCATTAGATAATGTATCTCTAAGGTGTTTAGGGCCGAGTATTATAACCTCTGTTTTATCTGAGTTTAATAAGAGAAAATTGCGGGTCATCCAGGTTTTTATGTCCTTGAGACATGCTCGAAGTTTAGTTAATTGATTACTTTGATCAGGTTTTATTGACAAATATAACTGGGTGTCATCCGCATAACAGTGAAAATTTACCGAGTGTGTCCTGATAATGTTTCCTAGTGGAAGCATATATAATGAGAATAAAATTGGGCCGAGCACAGACCCCTGTGGGACACCATGGTTAACTTTGGTGCGCACCGATGACTCATCATTGATTTGAACGAATTGGGAGCGATCAGCAAAATAAGATTTAAACCAGTTTAAGGCCGTTCCTTTAATGTTAATTAACTGTTTTAGTCTCTCTAATAAAATTTGATGGTCAATTGTGTCGAATGCTGCACTGAGATCTAACAGAACGAGGACAGACACAAGTCCCTGATCTGAAGCTATTAGAAGGTCATTAGTGACTTTTGCCAGGGCTGTCTCTGTGCTATGATTGGTTCTAAACCCAGACTGAAAGTCTTCATATATATTATTTTCCTGGAGAAACTCACACAGCTGATTGGCTACAACTTTTTCTAAGATTTTAGATAGGAAGGGGAGATTAGATATTGGCCTGTAATTTGCTAAAACCTCTGGGTCTAGGGTGGGTTTTTTGAGTAGGGGTTCACCATCTAATATAAATATATATTGAGGTTTTACCTCAAAATTTGTTTAAAATAAAAACGCCAGTCTTGTTTTCTTGTGCTTCATTCATGAGTGCCTTGAGCTGCGTCACTGCTGTGAGGTTTCATATGTTAAAAAAAAACAAAGGTTCTAGCCCAACAAAAACACTTTGGGTCACAGTTAGTCCTTCAAGGAGCAAGTTAAACACAACATTTCAGACTCTATTAAACTGCATTTAAAAGTCTTACATTAAGCCTATATTGTATTATATGTAGCCTTTTTTTTAGAGGTTTTTGGTAAGTATAGGAAGTAAGGCCTCCGGTACTGACAGACAGAAGTTGGTCAGGTTATAATTAGAGGCTACTGAAAGGAATGTGCATGTAAAGGTGTACCATCACTTTTCCTATCAAGTCAGTTGGCCTCTTGATTATACTTGTGCTGGACTGCAGGAATGCTGTAGCCAACGCTGCACAGACTGGCCCCTTGTCAAGAATAAATTTACTTGACAGCAGGTCCACCATCAATGATAAAAGCACAAAACCATAATACATAAAAACTGAGGCTGTCCAGTGAGTTTTCCAAAAAAATGATATAATCACTTACATGCACAGAAGGGTCCAAATGATCTTTCCTTGGTAAAATGAACTGATAAAAAAGGTTTTTAAGGTCAAGCATAAGAGGTGGTAAAGTTATTGGTTGAGCGAAGAGTGTTGATCGATAATCAGTGTTGCTGGGTTTTCAACAGAGAGTGTTGTTATCGATGGATTATACAGCAGGCTATAGATTACAATGAAAGACGATTGTCCCTGTTCTTCAAATGTCATTAAAAAGCATGTGTGAACGGTGTGGAGGTGATTATTCATATGGGAATTGCATGACAGGGCAGGATTAAAATGTATAAGGAGGCTCAGTGCAAAGTTGAAATACAGCCATCTTGGTCTCAGGTCTCAGAGACGCAGCGGAATGGATGCATGTATTGTGTGCCTGTGTGTTTCTGTCTGTTTAGACAAAACGGACAAATGTGTGGAATAAGTACATAATTAAAGATGGGGAAATGTCATCATGTGGGGGCAAAAATCTGGGAAATTGAAACTCCAAAAGAACAGCGGGGAAATGGAAGGTATGGGATGCATATTTAATCATTTATACGAAATATATTATATCAGTTATACCCGATTGCTTCTCTTCTGTTCTACATGTTTCATTCTACATCTGTGGTTCTTTTCACAGAGTAAATTTTAACAAATACACATTTCTAACAGTGCCAAATGGTTCGTCATTTTGGAAAATGTCCTGTGTCCTGAGTCACAGGTAGGTTACACTATTAATATTATTGTGCTTCTAAAGTACAGGTCAGGAGATATGTTTTCATATTTAAATGTGATAAGAAAATTGTTTTCAGCAAAATAAATACTGATGAGTGAATACTCCAGGTGTCTGAGGACAGAAATAGCTTTTTAATAAGGCATTTCTGAATGGTTCCATTTGTGCAGTCAGCAAGAGGACAGGGAAAGCAGCTGCAAATAAGGTGCAATATGTGTCAAACGAAGGGTATATCTCGGATGCTTGATGATGCATAAATCACTGACAAAATCATTTATATGAAAATGCTGCAGATTTTAGGGGTTAACAGAGAAACAAACACATTCAGCCTATAACAAAAAGAAGCAATTCTAGATGGACACTAAATGATCAACCCAAATGATTACAACTACGATCTTACTTCTGTTTTCCGTCTTGTTTACGACTATTTATATATTAAAATTGCACAAAGTAAATTGCTGAGATGTGGGTTAACAGTCAAATGTATATAAATATAATGTTGTGCAGTAGTTGGATTCCATCCAAATCTGCAAAATATGATGCTAATTTGTATCCATTTCCATCTTTCACTTTGATGCATGTATTAGGAGGTGGTTTATCAAGATAGCTAGTGTTCTGTTGCATTTCATGTGTCTGAACTGGAACAAGATTCTCTCCAAGATAAATACTTAAGATACTAAAGTACTAATGAATACCTGGGTTATTTTCTGTATTTTCTCATCAGCAGTGAGGTTGGTGGAATAATGAAATATTTAAATTATATCTGAATAAATGAATGCCTGTAGTCTATCCATGAAAACCCCAAAAATAACAATAATTTGAACTAACTAGCAAGTCTGCATATTCAACATCTGTCAAATCCTAATTCTGCCTCATTTATATCTTATTTCTACTACTGCTGAAAGTAGTCCCTACCTAAAGTGCCATTTTCTTCTATTTTGTTTGAAAATGGCCAATAAAATACTTTAGGAAATTACTGAGCCTTTAAAAGAATTATGATTATCCTATATATTTATATTTAAATGTTTTTTTATATTTTATAATAATATATTATAACTTAGTTAAAATACTGCTGTAGGAACTCAGTAAGTAAAGACACACAATAAAAAATAACGTTTTGTTTCGTAACTTATTGTATATTCTGTTAATCTATTACCCAATATTTTGTGATGAAAATGTTCAAGTTGAACCTAAACTCTAGAATCCATCCTACATGCTGACTTTGTTTTATCAAATACCTCCTCATTTTCAAACAGCCCTATTTGAAGCAAGAGGTTTGTTACTTCATGAATCTAAATTCAGTCGACTGTGTGTGTCACACATTTACATATCCATGGTACACTGGAACAGCACCTTCCGCAGAAAGCGGCCAGTATTGAATGAAGTTGGTTGTGGTGACAAAGAGCTGCTGCTCTGTACTCTGACAAACGTTCAAACTGGCTCAATGTTGTGCTGGTCCACGTCAGGACATTAATTCATCTTCACCTATTGATGCAAACAAACCCAACTTCTTTCCTTTGCCAAACATTATTTCAGACAGAAAATCAAATCGGCCATCGCTCACACCTTCAGTGGCAGAAGAGCATATGCTGATGTAAACCCACACCTTCAGCAGATCTGTTTCAAATGAGGACACAGACAATTATGGAGAAAATCTGCCAATGTAACACCTCTGCTGCTAAACTTGGCTGGCTCCCAGCTGAAAGCTCTGACTATGGATTCACAGGCTCTGTCATTGCTACTTCATACATAAGGCAATTCTGGATAGACAGCTTTATTTATCATTGTTTTAACAAGGAGACAGTTGGCTATCTGCAATAACCTCATGTCTTATATGTCATGCTAAGAAAAAAAATCAGACCCCTGAATTTCCGATGGGGGATTATATAAACCTGATGGTGTCAACTAGATTTCCTCTGGAGAAAGACAGATAGTTTGTCAGGGTAAATACCTTGACATCTCACACCTGCTCATGGCTGTAAACTATATTCCATGTTTTGAATATAGTCTTGAAACCTCCTTTCACTGACCTTTTCTTCAGTTTATTAACAACAACTGAGGTGGGGCAACAGACGTCCAGTGCCTGTCACCAGTTGCATGATTTATGAGTGGGTGATTTCCAATCTTGGCACTTAGCCCCTTCTGATTCATTTATTTACCACACACACACATACACACATCTTGACGCTCACCTCAGTTCTTTAATATGCAACCTATTCTATAGATGGGTGCAGGGGAGCCAGGCTAAATTGGGTTGATTTATTTCAATTAGCGGGCAACTCATGTCCTATACAAACAGAAAATTGAACAACAAAAAACAAAAAATAGAACAGAAAGGCGATGGGAAAAACATTGTCTGCACTTGCCATAGTGCAGACAATTATTCACAGAGCACATCCAGCTCTGTGAATAATTTAGCAAGGATGGATACAGTGTCTCTGGAGGATGCACTGAATGCTGTTTAATGATTGTTTGGTGGGAGGGAGTGGCTAGATGAGGCAACTAAAGAACATGCTATTGCAAGCGGGAGAATTCAGGAGAAATTTCCCTGGAGATCATCAAACTAAATTCTACTTCAACTTAAAACACCTTGACTTTTGCTGAACCGCAGTTTATTAAGGGTAGAGTTATTACATTTTTAAAATTTCTTTTATCTTGTTTTTTGAAGAGATTGGTACCTGTTTCTCACTAACCGAACTGCCCCTTTGTGCTGAAATATTGTTGTTAGAAGATAGCGTACAGCAGCATCGCAGGAGAAGGAAACGTTAAGTTGAGTAGTGACTTGATCCTAGTAAGTGCTGAGCTGGGTGATGAAAGCGTTGAGGGTTTGAAGCATGTTCACAACATCGTGAAGAGTCCGCTCGTGTTGTCCCTAGCGCACCTTGAGCGGTCAGGGCTTGACGAAAGGAATTTATGTTTGACAGGTCCATAGTTGGCCAGATTGTTCTGTTCCGATTTTTATGGTTACAAAAGCAGACACAGAGAGGAATTATTAAGAGTTTTTAATGTTGAGGTGGGGCAGGCAGATGACAGGCTGGTGGCTGGCTGAGGGTGAGCAAGACACTCTGTGAGCTGTTGATGAGGCAGGCGAGTTGGCCCTTGTGATCCTGATACACAAGGAAAAAATTGCACGAAATCCATACGAAAAGACCAGGTGTGGAACACACACACACGACTTTTACTTTTACTAAGTGCCATTTAATGTATTGAGATCTTTTTTACTGTAGCTAGACTAGCTTTAATCTCCTTGGTAGTGTACAATGATGCAGAACCCTGGCTCCTCCTAGAACAACCACCAAAATGTTGTCCTCTCTTTACTGACTGAGTTTTAGGGGTTATGCTTGAGAGGCAATGTATTAGTGGTGTCTTACAGTCCTAAATTACCTCAGTGTTTCTGACAGGAGTCTACTTTGTTAAATCCACTCTGCCTGCATATTAATGAAAAGCCTGCAGGCAACCTGAGCTCCTGTGTTTCCTCTTCCATTTACTCCAGGTGCTTAAAAAATAAGTATGTTATAATATATTCGGGATATTAAATATGTATGAATCTGTGATATTCACTTCGAAAACATGGGTGATGCTTCTGGAGGATGATGGTGCATCAAAAACTGTTGTATTCCTTAGAGGGTCCATCAAAAATAAACAACAACAAAAAAACTGCTGATTTGTTGTTGTTCAGTTTGTCCCAAAAGACCCGTCCCAGAAGTTTGGTAGGGATTGTAGTCTGTGTCCCCAGCTTGTGTTGTTGGTCTATATATATTAAGCTTGCAATATTTATACCACTTATCCTTTGAGGGTTGTGTGGGTCCATAGTCGGTCTCAGCTGCGTGTTGGACAAGAGGTGTATCACAGAGACAACAATTCACAATTACGGTCAATTGAAGCGAACTGGGATTTAATGATGAAATGTCTTGCTGTGAAGCAACAGCCCTACCATTATCAACATTCTACTAAAACTAAAACTGAAGCACAGACAAGATTTACGATTTAAACTCCTCAGTATCAAAGTCTGACAATTTTTAACTGAAACCATCTATCGTGACCTCCTTTATTCATAAAACTTGCTTGAAGAGCATTTAGTTATATAGTAATTGTAAGGGTAATATCTGGGAGAATGGATTATCACCTATCTGCTACTGAGAATACTTTCCTGTAATGATGTAGCTCTTCTTTGACAAACCAACATATCAACATTAAAGTCTTCTTCTGATTTTACTACAAGACAGATTTTTGAGTTGAATACTTTGACCGGTATGTACCTTATGTGCTATGCTGAAACAGATCCCAATCTGTGTCTGGATGTTTATACTTAAAAAGGCAAAATACATCTTAAGGCATGCACACAGAAACATAACAATTTAAATGCAATCAGATCATCCACACCATTTGAACTCACATTATAAATACAATTGGCACTTGTTCAATGAGTGAAAAGGTCATTTAATTATGTATCTTGTGCGATCTGTTATCAAGCTGTCTATTATAAAATGAAATAGAGAAAAAATAAGCAGAACCCTTTTAGCAAGATTTCTTCAGGAGGCTCTCAAGAAGCTGATTAATGGCTAGTTCTTAATATTTTATAGTACAAATAATGTAATGAGAAGATTCCTTAATACCCAAACATTAAATGCTGTGATCACATGTCATCATCCAGGTAATTATCTGGAGATGAAGCATCTGCGACAAGCAATTTAGAGGAGCACTTTACTCAAATTGTATTTTCAGATGTAGTTACTTTTTACACACACATTTATTTATTTATATATTCTATACATAATGCATCTATATCATTTGGATCAAAGCAAGTAAAAGATAGTGGTGTTTTTAAAGCCAGCTTTGTAGGTTTGTAGCTTAGCTAACTAGGAAAGTAATTTTACACGGCAGAACATTTCAAATTATGTATCATTCCAAATAACCCCACCTTGCTAATAACTTTATAACAGATGATGGTATGGACGAAAACTATGAAAAGGACCAATAGAAAACAAGAAAAAAAGAATGGACAGGCACATGTCTCCTTACTGAGTGCAGGAAGCTCATTTCGTCTACTTGTTCTTGCGATCTAATTCTTTACATTCTGGTACACATGCATTTATGCTGTCATTACCTGCCTGCTAGTCACAGGCTCCAAGTTTCTTACTTAGCTGTCAAAAATGAACTGAACTTGTCTTTCACTGCTTCCATATTTTGCTGATTTGATTTTAAATAGGTAAAATTGTCATCTCTGTCCATCAGTTCTAGCTCAGTCAATCATCATGACAAAGCATAAATACTTTTAGAAATTTAAATTTGTTTGCATTGTGGTTGTATTTGATGTTTGAAAAACCATGATGTCGAGAAAGTATTTGTGTGCACTACTAACAAATGTTTTGAGAGAGGGATAATCCTCTACAGATACCAGTTTAATCAGCATAATGACAACATTTTTATATATATTCCAACACATCTTATTTTATCTTATTAACAGTTCAATAAACACTTCAGGCTTTAAAGATTCAAAAAGGTGAACAGTGGCTTTAAGCACGAGAAAGGACATGTTCACATAATCCCATGTTTTTTGATTGTGTAAACCGAAGCACATGCATGATTGAGACATTCAGTGCCATGGTCCTGTGTTTTGTGCAGCCACCATCGACCCTGACCTTTTCTTGATGACTTGCGAGCTGTAAAGATTATGTTTCCAGTTGACATCATATAGGCAGCAATTATTTTCCACAGCAAAACATAACAGGCAAAACAAATGCTATACCCAGTAGACGGATGGTTTTCAACAATGCAATAAGATATGACCACAGATATGTCTGTGTTCTTTGGTCAACAGACAATAAAAGTGTCAGTGTTTGTTTACAGCGATGCAATGTATTTACCTATGGTTTGGCATACACTCCATTAATTAACTAAGGACATATCAAGGACCCATTAAAGGGGAAAAAATCCCTTTGGCATCACTCACTGGAACTGTTTAAAAAAGGTTCTCCAGCAGCTGAGAAACGTAAACCATTTCATCAAATGTAGAGAGAGGCAAAGTGATCTCTGTATTGCACAGTCTGATGAGTCATAAAAACAGGCGCACAGGAAGCCTTAATGATTTGGAAAGGTCACAACCTTTTGAATCAGACACATATAACAAGCAGTGGCAGGAGAAGTGAGATACGAGGGGGGGAAGCAGGACAGTGGGAGGGCCCAACTGGTGGCAGGAGACATGAATAAAGATGGTGCACCATCATCCGCTGGCTAGTGCAGCATTTAGATAATCTAAATAGAAATGCCAGCAGAGCACAGATATTACACAGCATGCTCTCTCCATTACTGCCTCTCTCTCTGTCTCATGCATGTATATCACTCTTCTGCATGTTATTCATTTTGTCACTGTCCTCTTTCTGCAGGTACCTGTGACTCCAGAGCTGCATTATCCAGATCTGCTACTGCTACTTGTATTATTAGTAGTATTATCATTAGTTTGTGCGAATATCATTGGTAAATGGTAAATGGACTGCATTTATAAAGTGCTATTCTCAACTTATCAATCGCTAAAAGCACTTGAGCCATTCACACACACATTCATACACCGCTTCTACTGTATATACAACGCTTTTCTATCACACCATTCACACACTGTCGGCACAGCTGTCAGGGGCAATTTAGGGTTCAGTGTCTTGCTTTAGGACACTTTGAGATAAAGACTGGATGAGCCAGAAATCTTACCAATGACTTCTGGTTCGATTCGCTCCTGAGCCATGGCCGCCCCCTAATTGCCCATTGCTGCTGTTTTTATCAACACCATTAAACCCATGCTTATTGGTGTTATTATTGTCATTATAATAACCAGTCTGAAAATGCTTGAATATAACAGTTACATAATTATTCCGGCTCTCTTATCTTACCCCCTCTCCCTGAGTTCACTTCTGTTCAAGAGTTCTTCCTGCTATAGAAGTTGTTTCTCTTCACTGTTAAGTGTTTGCTCACTGCAGGAAACTGTTGGGTTTATCTGAGTCGTATTGTTAACACTTGGATAGTGAGTGTATGAGAGGTGTATGCTGTGATTTGGCAATATAATAAATTACAATAATTGAACTGAAGTGAAAATGTGACCTTTAAATTGAATACTAGCATAGACATAGTGTAGAAAATTGTGATGGACAAGAAACAAGATAGAAAATGCCCACTACTCTATCATATGTAGCAGTGGTAATGTTGTAATTTGACCAACTTAGGTGAGACATTGCTTCAGAGGGGTACAGCTGAGACACTTAAGTGGAAGAGTTTTAGAGCACCATGAATTTCCCCAGAGTTAAAAAAATTCATGAGATTCCACACAAGCCTCTCCAAGACGACATGTGACACAGTCAGCTGTAACTTTGAATTAGAAAAGTATATCTGGAGCAGCTCTCGTGGGTTGTCTCACCTCAGTGTTCCTAGAGGTACCAAGGTAATATAAAACAGGGTGTATCATGTTAAGCAGTACTTCCCAGACTCACTGACCACATCAGACCAGGCCATATGATAATCTCTTGTTAGAATGCACAATATAAAAGTGGCCACATGAGAGTAAACACTAATTTCCCAGACTAATATTCACTTTACAGTGGACTTGAAATGGTGTTTTGGCCTTGTGATGACAGATCTGAGTGCATCTTGTACATACTGTATATCTTATTTTGGTTAACATTTGTAAATATAATGTATATTACGCTTAAAATGGTGTGAGACATTTTATCTGTGTTAAAAAAATTGTGATGGGTGATGGTGGATCCTAATGGCAGCAGTGGACAATGACTGTGGACTATAACGGCGTCCGATCTTGATTGTGGATCATGATCTTGCTGGCTGCTGATGATTGAAGCAGGATTGCTTGATATTCATAGTATTTCTCCTCGGATACTTGACCGTTACTGACATTCATTTATCAATTTATTGACCTTCAGTTATGCTTCAAAATGTTTATTCTTATCAATGCTGCTAAAACCCTTATCTTGATGATGTTTTTTCTTTACACTTGACATCTATTGCACTTCTGTTCGTCCTTGGAGAGGGATCCCTCACATGGGTCTCTCTGAGGTTTCTACGTATTTTTACCCTGTCAAAAGGGTTTTTTAGTAGTTCTTCGCTACTCTTGTTGAGGGTTAAGGGCAGAGGATGTCACACCTTGTTAAAGCGTATGAGACACATTTTTTTTCATTAACAACATATTGTTTGGTTTGTTTGGTTGAATGATGTAACTTATTGATTCAATGTATTTGAGAGCTAAAATGACTATGAATTCAGTTTTTTGACACCATCGTCAGATATGCGTGATCATATTTCAGTAGGATATTTTCAGGATTGTTGGTCCTGACATGATAATAATGTTTTTAAATTTAAAAGAACATTTTGATTGCTGTTTAAGGTAAAGCACAAATTCTATTATACAGTCGGGGGGGGGGAACACAGACGATAATCATTATAATATAAAAAATATACATATTGATAGTAATTTTCTTGAGGGCTCTGTCAGCCCTTGGTGAAAATTATTATTGCTATTGTTTTTATACGTCTAGCATAATCCGAGTGAAAATGAATTAATGTTTTTGGTGACTGATGGTTTTGACACAAAATAAGTGATGGCAAGGCAAATAGCACATTTTGTTAAAAAAGAGAAAAGTTGGGAGATTGGATCAAAGCATAGCTCAGTAGCTTAGTACATGGTATACATACATTTTGTTAAATTTGTCTGAGGTTAAGGTTTTGTTTTTTAAATTGTGGATCCTGTTTTGACCCACTTCTCAAGAATGAGTGATTTGTTGAATTTGCACAACACAGTGAGTCAGGTAATTGTGGGCGGCTGTGGCTGAGGGGTAGAGTGGTCGTCCTCCAGTGGTCGTCAGCGGTTCGATCCCCAGTCTGAACCATCTGCATGCCGAAGTGTCCTTGGGCAAGATGCTGAACCCTGAATGGCCCCCCATAGAATAACTAAGTGCTGCGAATAGATGCACTGTATGAATGGGTGTATGAATGGGTGAATGTGAGACTGTACTGTAAAGCGCTTTGAGTGGTCATCATCAGACTAGAAAAGCGCTATATAAATACAAATCCATTTACCAAATCCATTTACCATCTCACTGGTATGACAGATATTTTTTCAGACTCTTTCTCATCTCGAGGATCGAGGCTTGAGCTGCAGCTTACTGTCCTCATTTTGTTCTTGTTCTTTTTTGTATAAAGGGTTAGGCTTGTGCTTGTGGCTGGATGTCCCAGATTCCTATCTACTCAGCTACACACCTAGATCTGTTTGTCAAGGGTCCTGTTCCAGTACTTTAACATTGTTAGATGTTCAAGTTTTCAAAGTCTGACTGTTCTAGTGTCTGCCTTGCTAGTATGCTATATTGCTTGCCTGTACCTTAGCTTCATTGTTCACTCCTGCCATAAAAAGGCAATGGAGGCCGAATATAAAGTTCTCTCACCTCAAATATTGAAATGTTAATTGTGTAGATCACTAAGTAATAGGCACATTACATTCCCATATAAAAGATTGGGGTAGTCAAGGAAAGGCTGTTTCGTTATACAACATGGATATAAGGTTGATCTAGTTTTATCGGCAAACAACATTATTATTTAAACATTCATATTTCAATGCGGAAAAACACTTACTGTCAGCTGGCTTGGTTCCAGTGGTTCCAAAGGATTCAAGGACATGCCTCTAACCCACTAACCCTTATACTCACAGCATCCACACACTACATCTATCTATCGACCAATTACAAGTATCTCTGTCTGGACAAACTTTACTTTCAATATTAATCATATTGAATAGAAAGTTGTCCAGCACTCTGTAGCTGCAGTGGCTGGGACTCATCAATGAATGTGACGTTGTTGATGACTACAAAACTGAAATTAGCTCATCTATTAATCAATCATTTAATCTGTTTTAATCTGTTTTTATTACATTAAATCACTTAATCATTTATCATGTTATTTTAAATATGTTTCACAATCTCATTTATCATTTTATGATAATCCATTTTATGATAATTCATTTTATTGGCATTTGGAGTTCCCCTAACTTTCCCCTGTGGTAGAGCCTTTCAGAATAGGATGTCTGGTTTTTAACGCAGCACAGTATAAAAACAGTCGTTTCAGCAGACTCCGGCAGTCTGCAACAGACTCAAAAGGATTTCGAAGTTCATTACCTCAGCTCTCGAGCTAGAGATGCCAAACTCCGACACTAGAAAAAAGAACACGCTCTTGTTAACCTGCTCATGGCTTTCAAATGATGGACTATTTGGAAGTAGGAACAAAGTTATCAACGTTCTTACAACTGCAAGAGGGGTACACACAGACTAAATACGCATAAAAGTTCGCTGAACTTTGAAGATGAACAACTCTTTCTACAGCAGAGGTGCATCAGCTTCAGAGTTCTGTGGACTGAGTCAAACAACCTTAGGCACAGAATTTTGTTTCTTTGATGTTGTGAAACAAGCTTTAAGGTAGGATTTCTGTCGCTTATTGGCATGTGTTAGTTGTGTTACACAAACAACACATAGTGAGGGTAGTGTAGCTGCTGCTGGTAGATATTACTATAAGAACAAATTAAGGAAGATTAGTGGACACTGTCAACAAACTAAACTAAACATGCAGCTGCCAACAATGCACACACAAACACACACACAACCTCAGACACTGGTGCCTGAGTTCCCTTAATTATTCGCCCCTGCAGCCTGGGAGCAGCATCAGCTTCAAGGTCTGTTCGTACGGTATGGAACATGCTGTATTAATCTTTTCATCCCACAAAACCAATGAAAATATTCACAAACTGAACAACTAAGAGAACATTAGATGATTACATGTTTGCTTGGAAGCTGTAAAGTGTGATATTCAATGTTAAGAAGACATTTCAGTGTCAGCACATCAGGAGCCTTCTCACAGTATATCTCCCAGACAAACAGCAGTAATAATTTGCTGCACACGTTAGGTTAATTTCTCTGTCCCAATGTGTTTTTGCAGATCTGTAGGTTTGACGGGAGCTGGGATCTGTTTCAAACATTATGATAGAATCTCTCACCTGGCTCAACAGCGTTTTTCTGATGTAACTCTTTTCCATCCACACCCAAACACCCCACCCACACTTACATTTCCCTGTTTGGGAAAGACATTATGTCCCCTTCACAGTTGAACAATTGGTTTGAAAGGTCACACTATATGGCAGACAAACCAATGCTTGTCTAAATATTAATTTGATGCATTAGGCAGGGATGATTCAGCAGCACATTCAATTTGGTATTAAATTTTCATTTAGCTGCACATTACTCAGCCTTTAAGCTCAGTTTGCGGGTAAACCTGAAGTGTCACTGTAGCATTTTAAAATAAAAGGGACTTGAGATAAGGAACAAGAAGTCTAGGAAGGATTTTAAATGCATTATAGGTGAGATAAATGGATTTCTGTAAACAATTCTTGGTTTATTTTTAGAGCCATGTCAAGGAGGTTAACATCCTGAAATCCTCTGTGTGCCTATTTATTTAGCAGTGCATGAGTGGCTTTATAGTGGACACATTTTAGAAAAAAAAAGACATTAACGTTCTCGTCACATTGATCACCAGATACCGAAGCATTGACAGGATAGGATTCAGTCTTAGAAATAATTACCTGTCGAGTGCGTCAAAGTAAAAAAGCTGCACTGAATGCCATTGATGGAGATGCTGGCTTGTGGAGATGTACAAAGGAGGTGCATCCACGAAATAAATATATTTCCCAGCCCAAATTTATTTAATACAGCAAGCAAGTAGTCCCATTCGACTCTGTCAAACTCTTTTTCAGCATCGACAGAGATCACAACTTCTGGGGAGTTTTTACTGGTTTTAGAATAAATAATGTTTTAAGGGCGTACAAACATAATAGAGCAGCTGACCCCCTTTTATGAATCCAGTTTGTTCCTCTGAAACAATAGTTGGAAGAATATTTTCTAAGCCATGAGCCAGCACCTTAGCAAGGATCTTAGCATCCACATTTATTAAGGAGGTGTCTGTAAAAGCTGCAAAGATTTGGGTCTTTATCTTTTTTTAGAAGCAGACTTCTGGAGGCCTGTCTCCTAGCAAGAGGGAGAGCGCCAAGCTGCAGAGTTCCAGTGAAAACAGAATGCAACGGTTGGGCCAGTTTATCCTGAAATCTTTAAAAAAATTCAACTGGGTATCTGTCAGAGCCAGGAGCTTTAGTGTTTTAAAGAAATAGAAAGATCGAAAGACAGAGTTGATGAAGGTAAAATGGTTGTGATAAAAAGCAACTTCATTCTGTAAGTCTACACAACATCTCAGTAAACTAGGACGAAGGAGTATTCCTTGATATGAGGGTTACGGTATCCCCAAGGATCAATGCAACTACTTTTAGACATAAAGTCAGAACCAGATTTCGACATTAACGATGGGGCTAGGGAAACGGGATTAGAACGATCAAGCTTTGGATCATTACACAGTTCATTTCACCGCTGAATATAAGAAAGCTGTTATTTGACGATGGAAGGCACTTGAATGGAAGGCGCTTGAATAAGCTACGATGGAAATAGCTTATTGATAAAGTGTGGGTTATCAAAGTTGGGTGCATAGATATTGACTAATAAAATGGTAACGTGGGACAGTGTACCTGAGATGATCTATTGTCCCTATCAGATATAACTTTGGAAGCTGAAAATGTCATTCTATTACCAATTAAATGTCAAACCCTTTGGCTTTAGAATTTAAATTTGAGTGAAACACCTCGGAAACCCATGGGCATTTTAGGCTAACCTGGTCCTTGCTACGCATGTGGGTCTCCTGCAGAAACACTACATCAGCTTTTAGCCATTTCAAATGAGCAAGTACTTTCGATCTCTTACCAGGGCTCCACATCTACAAATACAAAAAATGAAGTTGACTGTTTTGACACTGTGATGATGACCTTTTTCTCTTTCTCACTTGAACATTGCTTCTGACAATTCTGGTATCTTTCTGAGGTAAATTGTTGGATAGCCTTAGAAAACTTTATTTATTGGTTGAAGATGCCTTGATTCACAAAGCTAAAAATGAAAGCAATAAGAAATAATATTTTCTTTTTGAGTGACGTTACCACAATATGGGGTAGGATCAGCTTAGGTTTAGCGTTTTTTTTTGGTATAGATTTAATTTAGTTTTAACTCTATTCATCACAATTAATTAACATTAAAAAATTTGGTATAAAGTGCAGTATTTTTCCTGTTTGGTTTAGAATTAGTCTAAAAAAAAATTAGAGTGGATTACGATACTAATTACAAACATTGCCATGTAATTTGCTTGTATGTGACCCAATGGAGAAACTGACATTTTTTTATCAATCTACACTTGGGGCGGCTGTGGCTAAGGGGTAGAGTGGTCGTCCTCCAACCTGAAGGTCGGCAGTTCGATCCCCTGTCTGACCCATCTGCATGCAGAAGTGTCCTTGAGCAAGATGCTGAACCCTGAATGCCTCCCCATAGAATAACTAAGCACTGCGAACAGATGCACTGTATGAATGTGTGTGTGAAGGGTGAATGTAAATTTGTACTGTAAAGCTCTTTGAGTGGTCATCAAGACTAGAAAAGCGCTATATATAAATACAAAACCATAAAACCATTTACCATTTACTTGATATTATCAAAGATGAAAAACCAGATAGGTAAAAAAAACAAAAAACTCTTACTTATAACATTATTCAGACCTTTTGCTGTGTCAATCCAAACTGTGGTCTCATCCATCCTGAAATGGACAACTTCAATACCCCACTAAAGCAACATTTCTAATTACGTCAGCAATGATGGCATCAATAAAACATCTGTGATGTACTGTGTGACAGCTGCAGAGGTTGAGTGTCATCACATTTGCGTTGTCATTCCTCTTGGTTCCTGCAATTTTGGGAATGTTTGCAATAAAGTCCAGGTGGTAACTGCTAGATTTTACAGTGACAGATGTACAGTATGGTTTGCATTCCCACTAGTTCCTATATATTGCTGTAATTGTGTTCAAGTCTTGAGAGTGTAATCTTCCTGCAGCAGATTGCAGGACTTGCTGGCCTCTCCAGTTGCTCATGGCCACAGCATCTAAAAGCTACACTGACTGCGTTTAGTGCACCTTGGGGTTGTCTGTTGGGAAAAATAAAGTCGAAAAGGCTGTCAGAGAAACTGCAGCGTAACAAAATTGGAAGGGGCTGAAAACACACTTCCAGGATAACTTGATTTTCTGATTATTTTCCTCTGGCAGCTGAACACTTCTGTCAGTCAAACTGAGAGGCATTATTGATGGGCAATCTACCCCTGAAAATAACTTGTGTCACCCCATAATGAACCCATTCTTGCAATGAGTTCAGCAGTCTGTGATATTAAATGACGGTTTTCCTTCGACTTGCTTAACATCTGTCATCCAAGTGGACCTTCATTATTCTGTTGACTTTCTATCAAATCATTTAATCTGGTGTTACTTTTTAAATTGATAATCTTAATGTCTCTTGGAACGATGCAGATAAACCACATTACAAACAGCATTGCTTTGACAGAACCCACATTCAGCTCGGTGTGGTGTCTGTGTCCCACTTTGTGTGGCAGTATTTAGGCCACCAGGAGCATTCAGCTGGCCAGACGTGGTCATAGCTGGCCCAGATCCTCACAAGTTAAACCCGGCAAAAGATTTCTGTGACGTCAAACACCATATTAGTGGTGTGGCGTCAAAGTTCATCAATTCGCCGTTAAACACGGAATTGCTGTAACTTCAGTGTTCATGCTTCAGTCTCCCTCAAAATACATTTGTGTAACAACAGCACACTCCTGAAGATATTTATATGGTTTTAAGGAATGGGCGTGCCAAAATAACTGACTAGCGCCCCCTAAAGTGAAAACCCGGCACTAAGATTGGCCGACATTTACAAAAAAAGTTAGGGACATTTGTCTTTTCATGACAAACAAATAAGTCTGATGAACTTGTCCTTGGGCTTTCATTAGATCAACTTCAAATTCTGTGAATGTCATCTCAACAAGATGGAGATATAAACTACCTCGGTATATGATTGCATCACATGGTGTGACCGAGGCGTGACATATGATAATTCACCAAAAAAAAGGGCTTTTTTATAACTCCTCTGTGCATTGTTCTTTCAGCTTCAAACCTCATTCACACATTCACAGTCCCGCCCTGATCAGATCCATATCAATATTGACTCATCATTACAGCGCCACCTGCTGGCTACAGGAAGTGACATGTTTTCAACTTTGATGAACTGCTCTTGGCTGCTTTACAATATACAGTTCAATTGAGCTGTACATATATAAAAGAACACTTCAAAGGATTCATTAAGCAAATAATTATTTGTTGTCAGTTTGCTTTAATGTCACAGTGTCAGTGATGTTAGAGTCTTTTGATGTCTTAGATGCAAAGATGACAGATTTTTTACGATCTGAAGAGAGAAAAGAGTATTTTTGACCTGAACGGATCTATCAGTATAGAGATAGCAATAGCACCACCTACTGCCAAAAGGAGGTAAGCCTCGTTTTAAAACTAAATTCGATTTAGATAAAGTTTTCCCCGCAGTGCGCAAAACGCATGTAATGCGGAGACTTGCGCTTGATCACTCTCTCCACTTACTGCTTTGACATAAAGGCAGCAGCTGCTAAGGAGAGGTAAGACCATACTGTTGCTCTATTCAATAGTATGTTAAACCGTGGGAAAAAGAGGAAGTGAACGAGAGAGGGAGGAGCAGAGATCTGTTACTGTTTGGAGGAAGTGAATCTGTTCTACAGTCACTGGCAGCAGCTGAAATGGAGCAGCAAGAAAATCAACTGGACAGAGAAAGATTCTGCTGTTCGATCTGTCTGGATCTACTGAAGGATCTGTTGACTACTGTCTGTGGACACAGCTACTGTAAGAGCTGTATTAACACCCACTGGGACAAAGGGGAGGATAGAGGAAGCTACAGCTGCCCTCAGTGTAGACAGACCTTCACAATGAGGCCTGCCCTGGTGAAAAGTACCATGTTAACTGATTCACTGGAGGAGCTGAAGAAGACTGGACTCCAAGCTGCTCCTGCTGATCACGGCTAGGCTGGATCTGAAGATGTGGCCTCTGATGTCTGCACTGGGAGAAAACTGAAAGCTCTCAAGTCCTATTTGGTTTGTTTGGACTCTTATTGTGAGAAACACCTCCAGCGTTATCTTCAGTCAGCTGCATTGAAGAAGCACAAGATGGTGGAGCCCTCGGAGAAGCTCCAGGAAAACATCTGCTCTTGTCACGACGAGGTGATGAAAATGTTCTACCGCACTGATCAGCAGTGTATCTGTTATCTTTGCTCTGTGGAGGAACATAAAGACCACGACACAGTGTCAGCTGTAGCAGAAAGGACTGAGAGGCAGAGACAGCTCGGGCTGAGGAGACAAACAATCCAGCAGAGAGTCCAGGACACAGAGAAAGACGTGAAGCTGCTTCAACAGGAGGAGGAGGCCGTCAACGGCTCTGCTGATAAAGCAGTGGAGGACAGTAAGGAGATCTTCACTGAGCTGATCCATCTGCTGGAGAAAAGAAGCTCCTATGTGGAGCAGCAGATCAGATCCCAGCAGGAAACTGAAGTGAGTCGAGTCAGAGGGCTTCAGGTGAGACTGGAGCAGGAGATCACTGAGCTGAAGAGGAAAGACCATGAACTGAACCAGCTCTCAGACATAGAGGATCAAAACCAGTTTCCACACAACTACCCCTCACTGTCACCACTCAGTGAATCTACACACTCATCCAGCATCAGAATCCGTCCTCTGAGAAACTTTGAGGAAGTGACAGCAGCTGTGTCCCAGGTCAGAGGTCGATTTAAGGACATTCTGAGTGTGAGAGAGACAGAGATTTTACAGATTGTGTCTCAAGTGGATGTTTTACTGCCACAACCACAGCCAAACACCAGAGCTGACTTCTTAAAAAATTCACAGGAAATCACACGGGATCCAAACACAGCAAACATACAGCTGTTATTATCTGAGGGAAACAGAAAAGTAACATATATGATAAAAGGACAGTCTTATTCTAATCACCAAGACAGATTCACTTTTTGGCCTCAGGTCCTGAATAGAGAGAGTCTGACTGGACGTTGTTACTGGGAGGTGGAGGTGGTGGGATATGTTAAAGTAGCATACAAGAATATCAGAAGAGCAGGAGACTCAGATGGATGTGGATTTGGATTCAATGATATATCTTGGTCATTATATTGTGATGGAAACAGATATATCTTTCATTACAACAACATCAGCACTCCAGTGTCAGGTCCTGTGTCCTCCAGAGTAGGAGTGTACCTGGATCACAGTGCAGGTGTTCTGTCCTTCTACAGCGTCTCTGACAACATGACTCTCCTCCACAGAGTCCAGACCACATTCACTCAGCTCTCTATGCTGGAGTTTATGTTTTTTGTACTGGATCAACAGCTGAGTTCTGTAAACTCAAATAGATTTGAGTCATTAAAAGCAGTGGTTTAGATTCTGTGTGTAAATCTTTAACTTCTTTTGTCTCCATGTTTGTTGATCAAAGTTCGTAGTGACGTTTCTGCTCCGCAAAGAGATCAGCTGTCAATCAAACACTGACCTTCCTTTATCACACATATTTAGTTCTCACTTTGTAAAGACAGATATCTATAACTACACTGACATGAATGTGTTTGAAAGAACCCGAGCACCGACCGGTGGGAGGCTCTATTGTATTTCGAAGGACTTGCATTTCCATTATGGGGCTTTTTCAGGGCGAAATTGCTGTAACTTTGGTGTTCGAGGTTCAACCTCCCTCAAACTACATGTTTGTAGCAACAGCCCCCCCCCCCACCCCATCCCCCCTGCAAACATTCAGATGGTTTTAAGGAATGGGCATGGCAAAATAAATGACTAGGGCCCCCTAAAGGGCAGCCCTGGCGCTACAATTGGCCGACATCTACAAAAATCTATAGGGACATGTGTCTTTTCATAACAAATACAAATAAGTATCTTGGATCGATATACTAGTAACTAGACCAAATAGGGAGCCCGCCATTTTGACTTTAATGGCTATTTTGGCCATTTTCCACATTTGTACTTTGACGAACTTGTTGTACGGCTTTCATCAGATCAACTTCAACTTCTGGGAATGTCAACTCAACAAGACGGAGATACAAACTACCTCGGCATATTTGATTTCCTCAAACCGTGTGACCATGGAGTGGCATCAAAATTTGATAACACACCATCAAAACACGAACTTCTGTATCTCTGGCATATTTGCAGAGGTGTCAAAAGTATTCACGTTCATTACTCAAGTAGAAGTATAGATACTAGGGTTTAAAAATACTTTTGTAGAAGTTGAAGTATCAACTCAAGCTTTTTACTTAAGTAAAAGTGTAAAAGTACTGGTTTCAAAACTACTTAAAGTATAAAAGTAAAAGTAATGTAAGGGAAATTTTTTTTCCATTAAGGACAAACTCTTAAGCCGCCTCTCCGGGGCCTATAGTGCACTACCCCACCTCCTCCTAAAAAAACAGTTTTCTAAAGGCCATTATGACTATCATGTTATATTAAAATGTTATGTTGAAAAATGTGGGATGCAGTAGGCTACCCGTTTCAGCTGCATATATGCCTATTGAAAATCATCACATTTTATTACAATGAAAATACATTGTAATAAAATGCATTAACATGCGTTTCATGGAGCGGAAGACATGATAACTAGTTGCCAATAAGTATTGTAACAATGCAAGTCAAACTTCAGTGGAATGTTATCAATAACCTATATTGGAAGAGACCTTGAGACCTTTGGACTCAATCCTGTATTTACAATAACATGACCAATAGGCTTTGTTCAGCCGCAAAAGCAGCAGGTTCTCAAAGTTATTTGAGCCTATGCATGCTATTCCTGGCCTGAAGATGAGTCCTGCAACACTAAACAGTCTTTCACAGACTGCTGAGGCAGGGAGTGCAGTATTAAACTTAAGCGAAAGCTGGCACACAGCTGGGAAGGACTTCACTACATCTACTGTGTCTCCGGGTAACCCGCTGAACCCCACTCGTGATAGAGATTGGGGATTGGAATTATTTCCCATGAACGAGGAATTCCCAGTAAGCGCGGGTCATATTTATTATCATTTATTAATTTTTTGATGCGGGCCAATTAAAAATGGATGGCGGGCCGCAGTTGGCCAGCGGGCCGTAGTTTGGACACCCCTGATCTAGAGGAAGTAAAAGTCGTACCAAGGTTTCCGTAGGTGAACCTGCGGAAGGATCATTACCGGTACAACCTGATTCGACTCTGGTCGAGCATGGCACACAAACCCCCCCACAGGTGCTTAGGGTCTCGCGCTGCGCCCCAGGGCCAGCGTGTCTCCCGAGGCTCACCTGCACCTTTGCCGGCCTGCTCCGACGGACCTGACAGCGAGGCGCGTCAGCGGAGGCGGGGGGATGGCGGATGCTGCGAGGACGGTGGCTTACGCCGCGCGCAGCTCTGGCTTTGCTCTCCTCCTTTTTCTGAACCCTCCGGTGCGGTTGTGTGCCAAAATTAAATCAGAGTAACGAGGCTATTTTAAAAATGTAAGGAGTAGAAAGTACAGATATTTACGTGAAAATTTAAGGAGTAGAAGTAAAAAGTCGTCTGAAAAATAAATACTCCAGTCAATATTTTCTCAGGGTCATAGTGCCACCTACTGATTCGCCATGAAACAGGAAGTACTATGTTAATCCACTCTGCATTATCCAACCGGCTCCGAACTACTGACCTACGATCATAATCCTGACCTGAACACATCCATATATTAATATAAGTTCATGGTCATACCGCCACCTACTGATCAGTGTTGTTAAGTTGCTCACGCTACATCAGAGCCCCTAATTGAACAGATATATTAGTCTGTACATAATAATAGTGATGGGGCCATCTACTGGCAACAGGAAGAAAGCTTTTTTTTACAACTATCATTTGATTTACATAAAGTCTTCCCAGTGTGATGTGCTATTTGATAGCGTGGACCATAATGAGCAATTAGCAAGCAAGGATCGACATCCCGTGACGGACGCAGGAAGTGAAGTGTTTATCCTTGCCGCAGTGCGCAACACGCATGCAGCACGGAGAGGTGCGCTTGGTCATCGATTGTTCTCTCCACCGTCCGCAACAGACTTCAACGTGCGGGTGCTCAGGCCCGTCAGTGCTACAACGTAGCCCTAGTTGTACTTTTGCATTTTAGCACAGACAATAATTTCATTTTTATTGCTGACGATGCCCATTGAAAGAGTTTCCTGAAAACGATAAATGAGAGATGTAGCATTAGACTCTTATTGCCTAAGAAGTATAACTTGTTACTGCAAATGGTAGCACAGACACTGTTTCAGTTAACAGAGAAACATATGCTGTGTCGAAATCACCCACTCATACACTAGCCCTCACATCCTTAGAGGACTGTTTAGTGAGATAATCTGCATAATTGCTTTCAGACAGAACTCATCTCATTTTCTCTGCATCTGCCATTACCTCGCAAGATTATGACATCAAAATTGTTTTTATTTAAAGATGAATGATTATCTTTTAATGAAGACATAAACAGGTTTGGCTCAGTTTGTGCTGAAATTGGCTACATGACAGATTAGACTGTTCCTGCTGCCCTCTCTCTTATGGTCTCCTTTGCCACGAGCACAATGCATGTATCATGTATACTTTAGTTCGGTTAGTGACTATTGGTTTTACAAGACTGTTCATGATGCATTGTGGGATACAATGAGTGCACTATATAGAGCAGTGGTTCTTAACCTGGGTTCGATCGAACCCCAGGGGTTCAGTGAGTCACTCTCAGGGGTTCGGCAGGGGTCAAAACACACACAGTATAGCCCGGTTCACACTAGCAATGTCTGGCCGTTTTTGTCGGCCGTCAAAAAATTGGCTGCCCACAATTTGGTAACACACAATTTTTCTTCGCCGTGTCAGATTGCAAACATTTTGTTGCTTAGTAAAAATGTGTTACACAAAATAAATTCAGGCTACTCGTATTATTCGTGACGTCACACTCCGCAGTGATAAAGCTTGTTGCAGCTGATCACGCCACATTGCTTATCTTTGATATCTGTGCTGCTTGGTGCGCTCAGTAGTCGACTTGTGGCTGTTGTGATTGTACGTCATTCAGCAGAGCCAGCTTCAACAGCATCTCTTCAGAACAACAACGCTCTCAACGTTTTGGTGTCACCAAATCGTACCATACCTTATTGCCCTTGAGATACTCACACTGTTTGTTACAACGTATTTGTGCGAGCAATCCTTTTCGATAGTAGACATGAAAATTAAGAAAAGGAACAGACTTTGTTGCGAAAATGATATGAAAGTGGCACTTGCCAAGGTGAAGCCGCGCATTCCTGAACTTGTATCTGAAAGGCAACAGCAAAAGTCACATTGATTTGCAGTAAATAGTCATTGAGTTATGTTTTTGTTGGTTTTTATGGTTGGTTTTGTTCTTTGAACACATTGATTTTGTGTGAAACTGATGCATGGTTCATTTTGTGCACTAACAAATTATATACCTATGTTTTGAAGAAATCATATTTTATTGTTCCAATTACGAAGGGTTCGGTGAATGCACTGATGAAGCTTGCAGGGTTCAGTACCTCCAATAAGGTTAAGAACCACTGATATAGAGTGTGAACATTTTCAAAAAACATAATATGTGGACTATATGGTGAATAGTGAGGGATTTCGGACACAGCCATAGAGTTGCAAATCAGAAAGAAGAAAGTTGTAGAGGCATTGTACTCAAGATCCAGAGTAACTCCTGTGGTTAAGTGATACGGCCCAGGCCGTAGTGTTTTTGTTTGTCCGTAATTTGTGTGTCTATGTTTTTGGTGTGAGTGTGTGCTCTGTTCCGGATGGAAGCTTTGTAGTGCCACTGGCAGGTCTCCTTCTGATTGGCTGGATGGGCTGATTAGTCCTGGGAGCTGTCCGCTGCTGATTGGTTCCTCTGCAACACCCTTCAGCTTAAAGTGTCTGGGGTTTCCACAGCAGTGCCTCGGCCCTGTGTTTGGCTTCCAAACCGTTTGTGCTATTGATTGCTTTGTGTGTTTGCCTTGTGTGTATAATCCTAGATCCAGGTAGTAAGTATTTGTGTATATACATCTTTGTAAATAGTCCCATTCAAAGTCCGTTTGTAAATAGCACTGAAGCTGTTGGGGTGAGCTGCCTTTGTTTCTTAGTGATATTTCTCCTGTTTTGCTGTGTCTTAGGGAGTTGGGTTTAGTTAATGTCTTTTGGTTTATTTGTTTATTTCGGTAGGTTTAACCAGCACTTTTCTTTGAGGAGATAGATTCTTTGGTTGTTGTTGTGGCCTGGCTCACCCTGAATAAAAGTTGCTTCAGTTTACAGTCATTTTCACTGCTTTGTGTGAGTAATACATTCCCTGTCGTTACTTATTATCAGGGTTCTGAATCTGGTTTGGGGACTGGGAAGGGAACAAGTTTTTATACTTTTATGATGTGTTACTACACCCTAGAAGGGGACATAACGTTTACATTTTGATAGGACAAATAGTTTACTGTGTGTGAATGTTTGTTTCGAACTATGGGATTGAGAGCAATTTCAATTGTATTCTACCTGTCTAAAAAGCTTCTGCTCCTTATATTGTTGTTGACATCCCTAGCCATAACCTGGAAGGTGAAATGATATATGTAAAAAACTAAAAGAAGAAAACTAATTTGAACACAATGATGAAGAAAGGCCTACATATGAGACACGTTGGTATGCTTGGATACCGCTATAGAAGACCAGCCATATATTTACAGTTGGTTGCAACAGGATGTTTCTGAACGGTAAGTTACAGCGCCCTCAAGTTTTAGCAGGAAAGTCGGCCAACATAGTAAGTCCAGAGTTTCACAACAGAGTTTTAATGCAGAGTAACTTCTTCTTTACGTCTACGTGGGTTTGGAGGTTGAACTGGTACCGTTTGAGTGGGGCTGAGAGACAAGTGCGATCCCAAATGACATCATACTGGGGAGGGAATTGAAATACCACGTTTCGACAACATACTTCTTAGAATAGACTGAGTGAAAAAGTCAGCAGACTGTTTTTATACTTTCATACCTTTAAGTTATTACGGATAGTAAAAGCCCAATTTATTTTACACATTATGGGCCTTTTTAACTACAAAATACTTTCAAAGTTTCCGTAGCATTGCTCTATAAAAGTCTGTGGAATTTTTGGAGGAATCAAAAAGAAGAACAGGGAAGAATAATAATCATAGTGAGTAATAGAAAGCAAATTAAATTGGCTTATTTCCCTTTGTATACTTTCCAGTATGACCTCTCCGAAGTTAATTAAAAAATAAATGTGGTGTAAATAATCTTCAGATATATTTGCTGTAAATATACTTAAAATGTCTCCCAGCAACGATGACATGTTTTCAGGTATCCTAGGTGAAACACAATAGAGCAACATTGAAAGAAAAGAGGCATTAACAGTCAGAACAATTCTTTTTTATTATAACAATCTCTTACAGCAAACACCTGGTACCACAATGTGCCTCAAACCTGGAGCTATTCACACTCTCCTGGTGTGCTGCAGCTCACATTCTCTGTGCTGAAGGCAGATTCAACGCAATGGAAGGTGACAACTGAGAGAAACACTGGCTCTCTGCTCAAAGGACTAACAATCTCTCTTCACTGTAGACAAGAAGCAGTTCAGATTTACAATCTTAGTATATGTGTTCTGGTACAGAGTGATGAGAATACTTAACTGGGTGCACTGCACTATTGAGGTCTTGCAGTGACGTCACTATCAGCATCATATTGAAATGCAGAGGTGTAAATCGGATGATCACTTATTGAAGCTGCTTTTCACCTTATGACAAAATGTTTTAACTGAGCTTTTGATATGCAACATATTAGAAAAATAAGACACATACATAAATGTGATGTCTTTGCCTGCTCAGGTAAGCCCATACAAATTTACAAGAGAAAATAGCTATGAAAAAACCTGGTTGTAAAAAAATGTGTTATCTTTTCTTTTCTTGTCTGATTTCTACAGTTCTTTCTACAATATCTGCACATGCGGCTATAACATGGTTAAGGTTACGAAAGACCAAGGTGATGGTACACACTACGTCCTGCATTGGCACAAATGACTGGTATCAGACATAAACTATGAGGGACAACAAGGATGTAATCCCCACAAAATATCCTTTGTCGCCACGTGACTTCGGTGATGTCTAGGTGTTGGCTTTGTGAACAGGGCCTCCTACAGTATATATAATGTTCAGGTTCAGTCAGCAAAATGTGCCCAATTTGTTTCCTAATTGGAGTACAACAAAGCAGGTAACAGTAACCATCTGCAGTCTTAATGTGGACATAAAACTGCTTTAGTGACAAACACACCAGGCATATGCTCTTTTCTCCATAACCACGTTTGAATTATGTGTGTGAGTGTGTGTGAAATCAACCCTAACTTATTTAAAGTTATGATCGAGGCAACTCATTGGACTACATCTTCTTTAACAAATCTCCCATTTCGCAAACATTTTCTGCAGAAAATATCTGAATACTAAACGTGAATACGGTTCAGTATAAATTGGTGGGTCCAAATGAAAAAGAACAATGTTTTTTTCCTTTGTAGCTTTCTCCCAAACACTAGCGCTTAAATGCTTACAATTCACATTACATGTTGGTGATTGTTAACAGAAAGGAATACATGAGTTTAATGCATGAGCTGAAAATAATACAGAGCTAGGGAAATCCGACTTTTTTGACACACACTTGGAATAGACTTTAACAGAACTTCAAGCTGATTTCACCATCTGTCATCTATTTTTTTATCTAAGTACTGGTTTTATTTTTTATTTATTCATTAGTTATAGTGTACACTTGTACTTTTGAACATTGCACTTTTAATTTATTTTTAACTTATTTTAATTGGTGCATGCATCATTTTATTGCTGTTTGATTAGAAATTTATGTTATTCACTGTATTTTTGTATATTCCTTGGCACCATTCAAAATTAGGGTTCCACCTCAATGTGTTTCCCGAGTTTTAAATAAATAAAAGACAATGACATGGAAATTGTGTTGTGGGTTGTATGTTTACCTTTTTTTTGTTTTTTTTACAAAAAACAGTGGATATATTATAAATATCTCCCCTCAGTCGTAAGTATTGATGCATTTACTGTACGTGCTAACAGTACTGCAAGTAACATTATATCTGTCCGTTAGTATGGCAGCTATGAGAGGTTGTGACGTCACCTGCAGAACGTCAATACTAAGCTGATATAGTGTCAGACTAAGGGAGTTTCTAATCTGTCTAATTTAAGTCGGGGAAATGAAAACTACTAGCTGCCTCATGATGAGATCCAGTTTTATCAGCAGCCTGGTTGTTTCCTGTCCCTAGATGGTCACTCTGCAGGTGGTGTACTGGAGTGCATTGTTCATTGATTCATGCATACATGTATTTATCACAGATGATAGAATAAGAAAATTATGTACAGAAACTCAAAGAGAAACTTAGTTTTTAGTTGTCGTTCGTTATACATTATACTATAATATACATATAGAAATTAAATATATGAATTAAAATCAGTTACATTACAACAAAGTATTGTTCCTTGCCACACCAACTGTGTAGAAATACAGAGAAATGCATAAAAACCCAGTTTTCAAATTACAAAATAGAGCCAAAAACCTATTGCCAAATCAGATCATAGAGACCGTCCTAAAGCCCTCCTGAAGGACATTTTGTGATCTGATTGATATTAATAGTATAATAAAAAAATTATAAAACACAAAAACTTTACAACCAATAAATACTCAAAATGTATCTGAAAAGAGAAACAACTGGTTGTTTTGTTGAGTTCTGCTTTAATAATTCAAAAGTTAGCGACAATTTATCCAACATTATTTATAAGTAATTTGTATCTGACAATTTACAACAACCTGTTTAGCCATCTACCTCATTTGTATATGTGTTTTCTTCTGACATTCAGTTTGGTAGATAGCATTGCAGAAGGATGACCTTCCCATTCCTAAACCCAGCTATGTAGCTGAGATTGTTTGTCCGACCAATCACGGCACCAGACCCTCATAAATCACTGAAAGAATCTGAGATACAGAAGATGACTCAGGTCTGGAATCAGATCATACATATCCTGCTGGTACATGGCTATACCATGTTATGGCTGTGTGGTTGTGTACATATATGTTTTCTGTTTTATAAAGATCAAGTTCAAAGGATTACACTGAAATGCACATTAAATATTTTGTGTAATTTATATACACAGGGGCAAGAATAACATTAGAACAATTCCCAACATAATTGAGTCCAATACCACTGCAGCATCAAAACAAAACAACTGCAGAGATAGGTAAAATCTTCTCTCATGAAGATTCAATAAGTGAAAGTTATTGCAGAGCTGTTATGTTGAGATGATGCACATTGTACGGTTGAGGTGTGCAGAGGTCAAAATAATGTTTACTGGGCTCTAAGGAAGATAAAGTATTGGTTTTCATTCACATGGAGGTCAAAGGATAAGGCTAGTGTCATGCTGTATGTTTATTATTGTCAACCAATCCCAAGTGCAAGCACAAACCAATGATAAAGTGATCCTACTAACAAGTATTGTGTGTCCGTTTAAAGTATGATATGTCCCTCTGGGGGCGGCTATGGCTGATGAGGTAGATTGAGTTGTGCATTGTCATCTTGTGCCCTTTATAGCTGGCTCCTCCAGTCTACTATAAATATTGTAAGGGCTCAACCTCTCTTTGAAATGTGCCTTGAGATTACAGTGTGATCAATTAAAATTGGGTTGAAAAGTGATGGGTTGAATTTACCCTAATGTTCGACACTTTGAATGCTTGTTTAGATAAGAAAAACATCACATTAGCAACAATTTCATTTTTCTTTTTTCAAAAACTAATTTAAAACTCATCAGTGAGCCACACACTCTGGTACCAGGTGACATATTTTTTCATTAACTTAAACTGTTAACTCTTTTTTAATGACTAAATACTACAAACACTGTCTTGCTGCCAGAAATACCAACTAGATTATGAAATCTGTATTAGTATGCCACTGAAAAAGTCACCATCAAATGCGCTGCTTATTTCTGTTTAAGTAACAGTTGTGTATTAAGAGATGGAGTCATATAAGGTAACACATCTTTGGAATTTGATGACAATTAGGTAAAACACCAGCCTTATTTTTTCACCTAACATGTACTACATTATAAATAAGTTTACCAGTTTTTGACTATCTATTGAGGCTAAACTATGGGTATCCAGGTATAAGAATGTGCTGGGTAAGAGGTGGGCTGTTAGAGCTTCAATAGTGTTTGCATTTTAAGGCATTTAAGGAGATTGCAGCAATGAATGGATGGACAAACCCGCTCGGAGAGGGATGTTTTTTCTGTCTAGTGTCTTGCGTGGCATGGAGAGCTGGCATGATAAATAGTGATGTACAAAAGAATAAATCAATGGTTTTGGGAAGAGGAGCGTGTATGTGTGTAAGTGCTGTTGGCTTTTATAATTCAGAAAAAGAAAGACAAAAGGCAGCAATATTTAAGTAACTCCTTAGTGCATGCCTTTCAATGTAAGTAGGCTTACAATCAATACATTCAGTTTGGCTGTGTAGTCATACTGTGTCTGCATTCTATGTAGAAGTCTATCTGTACTTCAACTAAAGCACTTAAATATATTTCTATTTAGAAAAATGTGTTGAACAAATTGTGTTACTTAAAATGCTCGCTGTGATGACGGATAAATTCTTTCATTCATCTAGATAGTTCTTAAAAAATAACTTTGATCAAAATACACTGTTCAGTAAATATACGAAAAATAAAGATATCATATGTTGGCTACATCAACAAATCCTCTTTTATTCTGGGATCAACTGCTGCTGCAGTAGTTTAAGACGGACAATTAAATCAATGAGCTTCCAACTGTCCACACAGTATGACAATACAATCGACTACAACATATATATTAATATATTATGCACTTGCTGAATTCACTTCTATGGTAAAATATCTGCCCTAACCATTTTATATCGGCAAAAAATACCACCAGAACTAAATGCTGTAGGAAAAGCAAGAAAACATAAAGGAGTCAATTCCCAACATGTTCATGTTGTTGGTAAATCTGCTACATAATTACCTAGTCCACAAAAGCCAGGACATCAGTAAAAGTGTGTCCTCCATCTCAGCGCTTTCATGATTTCATGGTGCAAATTGGAACAACGATGACCAGGATCACGGTGCAGGTAGCGGCAGCTATCAGTGCGCTGATCTTACACACCTTAGCCCTCCTGAACGCTGCCTCTTTTCTCTTGAGCAGTGAGTCATAGCCTGGTGTGTAGATGTCCTCCATCCAGTACTCCACGTTGTTTGGGTTTAGGGACTCCTGCGTCTGATGAAACAGAGGCACAGACAAAGAAAAGCAGTTAGAGTACACAAAAATGTTCCCTGATTTCCATGATAGTGTTACAGGGTGCCAATGCGCCTACGAAGAATGGCCACGCGCAGGCGGCAAATGGCGCACACATAGCAGATGCCGATTCATGCGTCAGGCTCCAAATTCGTGCATTTTTTAGGGTTTCAAGTATTTGCTCATCACTCCCATCATTCTTGGGCGAATACACTGCTCAAAAAAATTAAAGGAACACTTTTTTATCAGGGTATGGCATGAATTCAATTGCACTTTTTTGATAATTATCTGGTCAGTTAAGTAGCAGAGGGGGTTGTTAATCAGTTTCAGCTGCATTGGTGTTGATGGAATTAACAACAGGTGCACTAGAGGGGCAACAATGAGACGACCCCCAAAATAGGAGTGGTTTTGCATGTGGAGGCCATTTCAAGTTTCTCCCTCTTGATCACTTCGACTGGTTTTCCATTAGTGTTGGCTTTAGCTAGAGTCATTATCTCTACTGGGAGCATGAGGCGATTTCTTAACCCTACAGAAGTTGCACAGATTGTCCAACTCCTCCAGGATGGCACATCCATGCGTGCCGTTGCAATTCATTCACTGGTCCAGTCTATGGGCAGCACTTTTTTCTATGAGGGGCAGTTTGGGGTTCACTTCCGCGTGCAGATGGGTAAGACTGGGATCGAACCGCAGACCATCTGGTTAGAGGACGCCTTAAATGGTAAATGGTTTTGTATTTATATAGCGCTTTTCTAGTCTTCATGACCACTCAAAGCGCTTTACAGTACAGTTTTACATTCACCCATTGACACACACATTCATACAGTGCATCTATTCGCAGCACTTTGTTATGCTATGGGGGGGCTATTGAGGGTTCAGCATCTTGCCCAAGGACACTTCGGCATGCAGATGGGTCAGACTGTGGATCGAACCGCTGACCTTCAGGCTGGAGGACGACCATTCTACCCCTCAGCCACAGCCGCCCGTTAAACAACAGTCCACCGAAAAATGAAATTCACTCATTAGTGTGACTGCCAGGTACTGATGGATATGTTTCTCTCTCTAGGGCAGTTGTTCTCCAACCTTTTCTGTCATGCCCCACCATAGAGGATTCAATTTTTTCATGCCCCACCCATCCCGCAACCATAACCAGGCCACATAATAAAAGATATCTTTTAAAAGTAGCAAAGAAAAAAACGACCCAAGTATTTTGTCATTAGAAACATTAAGCGGAAGCTATTTTGAAGCAATTAAGGGAGCCTGTAAGAAAATTTGAATTTGAGGTCATTGGGCTTGGTTAATCTCAGTTACAGCCAGAGGCTTGTCAGGGAGAGGAATGGATTTCTAAATCTCTTGTTACTCTGACAGTCATATAGTGACCATCAGTAACATAACTCTGTGCCTGTGTTGAAGTTAAACAAGGTCCTTGCAGTCGCACATAAATCACACACTTATTCATGTAATGGGAGAGCCCCAGTAGTCCTGTAGGTCACACATGACAATCAATATTAGAATGGGGTTGATGGTGTGTGTGAGAACATGCATGGGGGATACAGTGGTAAATATAATGGAGCAGACAACTATACAATAGGCAGCACTAATCAGAGGCTAGAGGAACTTGAGCTTCCCAAGGGTGATCATGGGAATTATGCTTTTCATGAATTACTGATTGTAAGTCAAATTTTTTAGGAACCCCACTCACAGAGGGCGGCTGTGGCTGAGGGGTAGAGTGGTCGTCCTCCAACCTGAAGGTCGATCTCCAGTCTTTCCCATCTGCATGCCAAAGTGTCCTTGGGCAAGATGCTGAACCCCGAATTGCCCCCCCCATAGAACAACAACGTGCTGCTAATAGATGCACTGTGACGCCGGCCACACACCGGACGCGTTAGCGTCGCGTTGGCGTCGCGTGAGCGTCGCGTGAGCGTCGCGTAAACGCTAGGCTGTCACACCGGACGCGTAAGCGTCGCGTAGATCCCTAGCACGCTGGGGCCAGGCTGCACACCGGACACGCTGAACTCCGCGGCGGTCATCCTGCGATTCCTCCCCGTGATCACACATACAGCTGATATTTGTTATTAACTGAAACGGTGTCCCAGCATTTGTCCTTTTTAATGTTGTCTTTAAACAACACGGCCGAGGATCGTACAGCTCACTGTACTACTTCTCCACTTCAATTATTAATTTAATGTCATCCATCTTCAAGAACTTCTCCGCTGTTTGCTCAGTTCAATGTCGGGTGTCGAGGATAAATTACGTATTCTCCACTCAAGCCTATGTGGAGACTACGTAGACACACACACACACACACACCCTCTCTCTTTCTATCTTTATGACTGCTTGTGTGTCTGTATGGAGGGGCAGAGGGGGACATTTAATAATGTGATTGGTAAAATTGGTAAAATTAAAACTCCAGGACAACAGAAGGGGAATACAAACTATGGGATGCATATTTTATCATTTATATAATATAAAATATGTCCCCAATATCGTTTAAAATCATTTTTCACTGTGTTTCCCGGAGCGCTACGCTCGCGTCAAGCGCAAAAAATAGACTCGACGCCGAAACGATCGCTGCACGACGCGAGGCACTTTTGGTGCAGCGCTGCACTTCAGCGTCCGGTGTGGCCGGCACAAGGGATTAACGTGGGAGTGGATGGGAGCCAGCTGTTATTTAAGGCATGACGGTGCGCCTACGCGACGCTAACGCGACGCTTACGCGTCCGGTGTGTGGCCGGCCTAAGAATGTGTGTGTGAATGTAAAAACTGTACTGTAAAGCGCTTTAAGTGGTCATCAGGACTAGAAAAGCGCTATATAAATACAAAACCATTTACCAAAACCATTTACACACCCCACAAAAAATCTACCACCCAAACCAGACCAGAACCACAAGTCCTGACTGGTGTTTAAAGTAAAGTGTGAGGTAATGTAAGATATTTAGAGCAACTATAGTTTATCCCCTCACAGCCACCTTGTGAGTCTACTGTGAGTCCAGTACCTTCACGTCCAGGGCTGCGAACTGCTTCCCTTTCTCTCCTGAGTTGCGTTTATACTCCTCGATGGTCCAGGACGGCTGGCCGCGCTTGGCATCTGACAGACTGGTGAGCCTCAGGTCAGTGTACAGGTGACTGCCTTTCACATGGGCCTTGATGGAGGGGTTGAAGGGGTGCGGAGAGAAAACCTGTTCGATCAGGGGAGGGTGGGCGTTGGGGGTCAGGTGGGACTGGGGAAGCTCATACTGACGCTCGAACTCTGCCTGGAAATGGAGAAAGAGAACACAAAGTTCATTAGGGAAGTTTCCACCGGTCTTTTTATAACGTAATGAGTGTCAGTTGGGTACCTTGATTTAATTTAGGCTTTATTTTAAGAGATACTTTTTGTACATCAAACAGGGCTTATATCTGTGCATTAAGAGGGTTTTTAAATTTCACAACTCTCAGCCACTGTAACACAAGGGGCGTTATATATTACATGGAAGATTGTTTGTTCGTAAGTCATTATAATCATTAGACACCTGATGGTAATGCTGTGTTAAGAAAGTAAAATCCTTCTGTGAGATTTTATGGAGACAAATGCTGTATTGGATGGATATGATGCTAAATAATATGCCTAAATGCTCACATGATTTTAAGGACAATTTCGGGTTTTGACTTAGGTTGCAACATATCTTATCCTGCATTACTTAGGATACATTTTGTGGAAAAAAGATTTTACAGGTTCTTTGCCTGTTTTAATAATTTTTCCTGGATAATTGATATGTATATATAATTATTTTCATTTTAAAACTCATTTTTTTTAAGGACTTGTGTAGTAGTTCTTCAGCTTTGCTGCTGATATGTTGTTATTTTCAGGACAGGCTACTCAGGAATGTGCCCAGTGTGAATATGAATGATACAGGTTTTAATTTTTTTTTTGTTGACGTCTTTTATTGAGCATCCATATTACAAGGTATCCACAGACAAAATACAAGAGAGAGAACGAAAAACAATGCTCATGTTTTTTGGTTAATAGGACAGTTTTCCTCTTTTGTTAACAATCGCACATTGCTGGTACAGACAAATAAATCACTGGACAGTCTAGATTTGCTAGAAGCCAAATTTCAGACAGAAAAATAAAGACTGAACTGTACCAAGGTCCTACATGACCATCTGGATAATTCTTTACAGGGAATATAAGGATGGGGAATTTGCTCGTGTTGATGAGGTCCCTGCCCTTTGTACACACCGCCCATTGCTACAACAGCTGGGAGGCTTTAGTGAGGTCCATTGATCGGCCCCGCCGGAGTTAGTCATGGCCCTGGTGTAGCGCTGAGAAGACAATCAAACTTTACTAATAGAGGAAGTAAAAGTCGTTCAAAGGTTTCCGTATGTGAACCTGCGGAAGGATCATTACTGTTATAGCTGCTCGACTTCGCCCGACCAACCTCCGGACGCTTAACCCTGTAGCACCCCTTGTTGTAAAATTACAACGTCACCTTTAACCATCCTAAAAAACAATCTGGCTTTTTTTTTCTTGTTTTTTTACCACATTTACATAGTCATTGGGTCCTATTGTTCAGTCTCACAATGTTATTGGATCGTACATTTGTTTATAAGTCACGCCTTCTGGCCATGAACTCACACAACCTCTCAAGGTTTCCTTCGAACAACATCTATTGGTTTCATTGGACTGGATTCATCAGATGCATGTAAGTAAAATGTCTTTTATATTTTTTTTGGTTGTTATTATAATGTCTAGAGCATGTACATATGTAGTTAGTGTGGAATAGATGCATCAAATTTCTTTTAGAGCTTATTATATAATTGTTGCAATTATACAACACTGGGTGAATCTGGTAGTCAAAATAGCTGGCTTGTTGCAGTGGGCTCAAACAGGTTGTGTTCCCTCCACTACACCACTACCTGAAACAGAGTATTTTCTTTATACATGGATAGTATACATTCTACCCTTGTGTTGTGTTCTGGTCAAATTTGACTGATTTAAAAGTTTTATCTCTAAAAAATGTAGTTAATTTGATCAGCCTGACCTAAAATTCCATGACTTTGTCCATGGAACAATTCAGTTCTGGGGACAGGAATGTTCCCTAATGTGGGGTGTGGATGTAAGTGGGGGGATGCATGTTTTCCTTTTAGAATGATAATTAGAGCCATTAAACCATTTACATTTACATTTAGGGAGTTTAGCAGACGCTTTTGTCCAAAGCGACTTACCAGCTAACCCTAGCAACTAACCCTAACCCTGGAAAACATTTCTACCCTGAGCACTTGGTCCACCACCCTATCTATTCCTTCAGGTTATGTACTACAATATATAAAACATATATTCATGTTAATTAATTTATATTTTATTTTCAGAATGCCACCAGCAAGGAGAGAGCCGCGATACACGGTGCAGGATGTTATTGACCTGGTCCAAAATGGAGAGAGTGAGGTTGAGATTGAAATCAGTGACACAGATGAGAGTGATGAAGACTCCAATGAAGATGTCTGTAAAGAAGTGGACAAAGAAAACCAACCACCCATGGTCTGTCCAGCTGATAATTACGTGGACATCGAGCCAAAAACAAGGAAACACACCATGCCCCGTGACAGGTATCGCTGGCTGAAAAAAGATTTCATCAGTCCCAACACAGATTTTTCTGGTCTGGATATCACAGCAGATGACATTTCCCTCCACACACCATTGGAATACTTCCAGAAGTTTGTGTCCGAAGACATGATTGAGGCTCTGACACAAAACACGAATGAGTACAGCTTTCAGGTGCATGGAACATCTGTAAACACCACTTCAAAGGAAATTGAAAAAATGCTTGGCATGTACCTGAAGATGGGCCTGGTACAAATGGCTGGAACCCGTATGCATTGGGAGACAGAGACGCGGTACTCCCCTGTTGCTGATGTGATGCCACGCAACAGATTCCAATCCCTGTTGACGTCGTTACATTTTGTAAACAACATGACAGTATCTGAGACGGAAAAGAAAGACAAACTATGGAAACTCAGACTGTGGCTTGATTCATTCAGAGAGAAATGCCTGCAGGTGGTACCAGAAGAGCACAACTCTGTGGATGAGATGATGATTCCTTTCAAGGGGAAATTCAGCAGCATCAAGCAATATATGCGAGGCAAGCCAAACCCATGGGGATTCAAAGTGTGGGTGAGAACTGGAATCTCTGGCATGATGTGTGACTTCGATGTCTACCAAGGCAGTGTCAACGGAATACGAGCCAAATCTGAACTTGGATTGTCAGGTGAGGTTGTGATGAAACTTGCTTCCACACTTCCAGAAGGTCAGAACTACAAACTGTATGCAGACAACTACTTCACCTGTGTTCCATTATTAGTGAAGCTCCTTGATCGGGGAATTCATTACGTGGGAACAGCCAGGCAGGTGCGCCTACCCAACTGTAACCTTGAAGACGAGAAGAGCTTGAAGAAAAAGGGGAGAGGAAGCTATGACGTCAGAGTGGAGGGGAATCACAACATCTGTGCTGTCAAATGGTATGACAGCAGGGCCGTCACACTTGTGTCATCCTTTGCTGGACCTGAACCTGTGCAGAAGATTCAACGCTGGGACAAAGCCAACAAAACCTTCATTGAAGTTGAGAGGCCTTACATTGTTGGTGCCTACAACAAGTACATGGGAGGTGTGGATTTGTTGGACTCATTTACAGCCAAATATAAGTTCCCCATCAAATCCCGTCGCTGGTACATGTACATCTTCTGGCACACCATCATCCTCACTGTGATCAATGCCTGGCTGCTCTACAAGCGGGACTGTAAAACGCTCAAGGTGTCTAGCAAAGAGACAATGAACAGGAGACAGTTTCAGGCACAGCTAGCATCCTCTCTTATCCTGGTACACGCAACACTTCAAACTCCAAAGAGAGGACGGCCATCTTCAGGCAAAGGGAGCCCAGCAACACAGTCAGTGACATCAGGAAGCCCTCTGAATGCTCAGAAGAGGCCATCCAAGAGATGTGCAAACCTCCCATTGGATGTAGGCAAGGACCTAGTTGGTCATTTCCCAAGGAAGACAGGGAGAGGACGCTGCAGACAGTGCAATAAAGGATACACCAACACGCAATGCAGAAAGTGTGATGTTCGCCTTTGCTTTTTAGACAACAGGGACTGTTTTTGGGACTTTCACCACCAATGAAAGTCTTCATGACCAATGTCATAAAAAGAAAAAAAGAGGGAAAAAACGCATTTAAGAGTTTTATCTTGTTTAATATTTTTAATAATTTTAATAAATGACTTCATAAAAATATGACTAATGTGTGATTATTATTAATGTTATATACCGGTATGGCGCTAAGTAAGCAATCAACCCTGCAAATGAACCCTTAGTTGTTCTGAATTGTTCACACAACGTGAGTACAAATACAGAAATCCTGCTCCCAACTAAGCCCAATGTTGCAATATTACAACCTTTCTCTAAAAACGTACATAAACTTTTTTTTTTTTTTTTTTTAAATCTTTCATTTCTGCATCAAAGGCCTCATACAACATGATCTGAAAGGTCAAATAATTTTTTTTTTAGGTTTTTCTATATTTGGGTCTTATGGGTTAAGGTCTTGTGCCAGTTTTGAGAATGTAGGGAGTAAAAGTAAAAGTCATCAGGAAAATAGATACTTATGTAAAGTACAGATACCTGAAAAATATACAAAAAATATAATGAAAATTTTACTTCATTACTTCCCACCTTTGCAATACATGGTTCCAGACAAAGTTCTTCAGGGAGTCTCTCAGAGAAAACCTTAATTTCTCCAGCTTTAGATCATGCACCCCTTTAGAACCTCTATGATCCAGCTATCATAAGATGGGGTGCAACGTTCTACAAATTTAGAAGAATTAGACGCCTGGCCAGCATGGTGCAGAAGGCAATGGCATGTTTTACTTTAGCTGAGAGTTCTTTGTTAGGTGGGATACCAAATAGGACAGGTTGGTGGGGGACTGGCACCATCTGTTACAGGCATCTCTGAAATTGGGGTAAAACTTAACATAATCTTTGATGAGTATAATAAATTCTCTGTATGAGTTTGCATAGAATCAGCCCATGCCGAGCACAGATGGAGGTTTTGTGGACTAGCTCAAGAATCTGGCCCAACTTGCCTTCTTTTATGTTGAGCCCCAGATCTTGCTCCTATGCTTCCCTAGTTTGAGGGGGAAAGACTGAAATGATAGTCCATGGCGAAATATTGCCTCTCTGTTTGGGATTCATTGTAAAAAGAGTGTCAATAAACGTTTTTGGGAGGAGAATCAGAAGATGGGGATGCTGATTCAGAACAAAATGTTTAATTTGAAAACAATGAAAAAGGTCAGATGTTGGAAGCTGAAATTTAGTACCCAGGTCAGTAAAGGACATGTTGGTATACAAATCATTAATTGACGTTATTCACTAAGGCGGAATAAATTGTAGACGGCTTGAGATTGTAATTATGGAATACGGGTCAAAATTTGACAGGTCCTGCAGGCCAATATGCTTTCTAAACTGCAACCAAATTTTAAGAGACTGAGTGACTACTGGACTAGTGTTGACAACAGTGGCAGACATCAAGTTGAGAGCACAGCCATGACCGTAGTGAGATCCGAGTGGAAGAAACGTCGGTGAATAAACTTCAATGAAAACAACACATGCAGTAGTAAGAATTATAGAGTAAAATGCAGGTTTTCATACTCAACGAGTTTTATTTTTGAAAAATGATATATTATCATTAAAATTATAATTTATTCATTAAGTAATCAAAAATAATTGTTAGATTAATCGAAAAATTGTTAGATAAACCAATTTTATAGTTAAAATGATCGTCAGATTAACTGATCAAAAAATGATTCATAGGTGCAGCCCTATGTAATATCATGACTTAAAACCCTATTTGTACAACAATGTATGCTTTTAAAGCTATACGAATTATATTGATTGGATATTTTAAGCCTTAGTAATGTAAAAAATAAACAGTTTATGTCAAACAAAAACATAACAAAAATCACTCTTTTAATCATGGCAGTAAACTTTACATAGCCCTGTTTACTGCTATGCAGTTTTTCATTATTCACCTGAAAGTTGTGACCTTTGCTGCTACTGTTTGATGGAAGTCTTCATGATCTTTCCCTTATGTGCTGAGCTTAATGTTTATTTAAGCCAAGGTCAAGGTCAGAGCCCAGCCATTGCTACACATAGTTCATATGAAAAATTAAAAATTCCAGTGACACAGCATTTGTTTTCTTTGCATTTCAACCTAGTAATAATTTGCAAGGCCAATACCAATAATACCTATAATATACTAATTTATAAAATGATAAATGCATACCTAAAAAGCTGAAAAAAGGGGGGGGAATGCTGCAATATAACAATGAAATTAAATACAATTGTTTCAGCATTGCAATTTTGTTTTAGTATTGCATGAAAAAATGGGTGGTCTGGTCACAGTAAAAATGTGACCAGTTTTATGTCATTTTTTTTACCCCTGCCATAATGGATGTGCAAGCAACAATAACTTGTACTAACAAATACTTTTGTTGCTGTAGAAAAACTGCACTAAGCACATTTTATAGGTACTTAGTAAGTCCAGAAGTATGTGCATGGCCTCATCTGAGATATTAGCTAAACAAAAAAACGAAGAAATTTTTGACGTCAAATGGTTCCATCCTAGGAATAAGGGTTAATGGTTCTTATAGTGTCAAAGCCATGGTCTTGCAACATTGCAAAATCCTGGACACATTTTGACTTTCAACCTTTATTATTTCAATTACATTATATAATAAAAATATATCTGATATAAAATCAAATCTTGCACACATAAGACCATGTTCACAATTTGTGCATCTGGATCAATCTTTCCATGTGCTGATAAATACCATATAATAAACTACAGTTGTATAGGGTGTGTTTGAGTACTGTATATCATTCAATTTAATTTGTTCTTTTACAGTAGAAATCTCATTGAACAGTTTACTGCAAAGACAAGCCTTTTACGATCTTACATACTGGAATATCAAGACAATTACTTATCCATATATAATTTCCCGGGAGTAGTTTGGTCTAATAGTGCTCTCCCTCTCATGAATTTTAATTCCCCTGTCAGAGCAACAAACACAAAATGAAGAGTAAAGCATTCCTAAAGACTCAGTATTGATTGCATTAATCACATAATACTTTCAAGCAGCTGCCATCAATACAGACCACAGTGAGAAACATCCATCTCCACAATCAATGAATGTGACATGAGAGTGTGTTTGATGTGTATCATTTGTCTAAAGTGACTCTCAGTTTCACTCTCAGCCATCAGCCTTTGTTAATTGGATGGCTGTGCAGTGGAGTCTTTAGAGAGACTGCAGCGTGATACAGTAGTTTACCAAAGCAGGCCATTCGTGACTCATGAACAGTCCTCACTTAATACCCACAACTACGGTGGCCCTGAGAGCAAAGTAAGAACATCTTCAGGTGGTGTGCAGACATCCACTGAGAGATGTCAGTCTGTCCAGCAGAGATTTGTGCTGCTGTATAGCTGACGCTGTTATCCAAAGCGACTTACAATTAGTACATTCTACATATATGAGGGGCCATTTTCCATGAGGGTTCAGCGTCTTGACAGAGGACAATTTGGCATGGGCTGAGATTCGAGCTGCTGACCTTCTGGTTGGATGACAACTGCTCTACCCCTCAGCCACAGTATAGGTACAAGATGGGAGCATTTGTATGTAGCATTGAGGAAGTGGAGGCATGATTACATGATTATCCTGGGTAACTTTAATAGTAACTGGGTTGAGCTTTCTTCCTCTAATGCAGTGATTCTCAAACTGTGCGGAGGCATAACCGGTGGGGCGCGCGATCGGTAGGAGGAAATGTATTATAGCCGAACTAATGTTTTGACGTCTGCATCTCTTTAACGGCGGAGCCGTAAACAAATCGCTCTTTCACCGTAGCCAGGGGTCGGCAACCCGAGGCTCTGAAGCCGCGGGCGGCTCTTCAGCCCCTCTGCAGTGGCTCCCTGGCAGCGCACACACTCAGGCCCCGGGGGCTCCGCCCCCCGCCCCGCTCACTCGCTCAGAGACACACAGGAGATCAGAGTTTGTTCACGTGAAGCAGGCGGTCAGGGACAAACAAGAGACAGTGTTCAAAAACCAAGTTGAAAAGAAAGTACGATGAAACCTGTCTTGCTCTTGGGTTCACAGTCAGTGTGGTAGGACATGAGAGACCAGTGTGTATTTAATGTCTGAAAACTCTATGAGACCAAACAAATTAAGAAGACACTGAGAAACATTACACCCCAGTCACATGCATGTGTTCTTTTTGGTTGAGCTTTATCATCTTTGGAGCAAAGTGATTTTAATTGAATTAATTTTTTCTCTATTATTGAAAACGTACAGACTGATGGAGGAATGTAGTGATAAATGTCACCAAAAGTACTTAAATTATGTTGAATTTAAGCAAAGTTATGGCACTATTTTTTTAAATAAGCGACACGTCACAAAAAGTTGTTTGAAAAAGGATTTTTCAAACAACTTTTTGTCAGAAATTCCTGAAAGTAATTTGGATTTAATGTTCATGTGTTGGGGCGGGGGAGTGGGTGGGGCATGAAAAATATTTTAGACCCAAAGTGGGGCATGACAGAAAAAGTTTGAGAACCACTGCTCTAATGATTGAATGTACTTTGTAGTGTAAACCTCAATTCATCAAAGAGCAAACCAGAGTGGATCATCAATCTTCATCTTCGCTTGATAGAATACTACTCACTAAACCTGAAAAGTTGTCTAAATATGGTGGTATGTCTGATTGTTTAACTGATCATTATCATATATCAATTTTTTGTCTGGAAAATTTACATTCCAACTTGTCCTCCATTGTATTAACAATACCTTGGATCAGTTGACGTCCTATCAGCTTTTTCAGAAAGTTAAAAGCCAAGCACAGATCCGAACTCATCCAAAGATTGTGTTGATCTGGGATGTAAGCAAGCGGCAAAACAACCTGGGCTGAGCTATGAAGTCTATGTGGAGGTACAAAAAAGCTGCAGTTCACTGAGTGGCCACTTGAGGCTGGCTTCAAGAACGGGTCAAATTCCATACACTCCCATTTAAAATAGCCCAACTTTAGTGCAGAACTGAACAACTTTACAGCCTGGTTCATTGATCCATTTTAATCTCAATCATTAGAATGATATAGAGCAGAGGTCTTCAACGTTTTTCAGGCCAAGGACCCCCAAACAGGTGGAGAGATGGAGCAGGGACCCCCTACTATATATATTGCATAAAATTGTGTTTTATATTAAACTGGACCTAGTGCCATGTTCAACATAACTACCCTGATATTGTGCATTCAATACTAAGCTATTCAAATAATACACGGGTTCATATATTCATGTTTTTAATTTAAACATGTGCAAGGTACAGGGTGGCCATGCCACTGCCATTTATAAACATACAGTGGGTAAGGAAAGTATTCATACCCCTTTAAATTTTTCACTCTGTTTCATTGCAGCCATTTGCTAAAATCTAAAAAAGTTCATTTTATTTCTCATCAATGTACACTTAGCACCCCATCTTGACAGAAAAAAAAACAGAAATGTAGAAATTTTTGCAAATTTATTAAAAAAGAAAAACTGAAATATCACATGGTCATAAGTATTCAGACCCTTTGCTCAGTATTGAGTAGAAGCACCCTTTTGAGCTAGTACAGCCATGAGTCTTCTTGGGAATGATGCTACAAGTTTTTCACACCTGGATTTGGGGATCCTCTGCCATTCTTCCTTGCAGATCCTCTCCAGTTCCGTCAGGTTGGATGGTACACGTTGGTGGACAGCCATTTTCAGGTCTCTCCAGAGATGCTCAATTGGGTTTAGGTCAGGGCACTGGCTGGGCCAGTCAAGAATGGTCACAGAGTTGTTCCGAAGCCACTCCTTTGTAATTTTAGCTGTCTGCTTAGAGGTTTTCTTCCAGGATATCTCTGTACTTGGCCGCATTCATCTTTCCTTCAATTGCAACCAGTCGTCCTGTCCCTGCAGCTGAAAAACATAGCATGATGCTGCCACCACCATGTTTCACTGTTGGGATTGTATTGATTGTATTGTATTGGGCAGGTGATGAGCAGTGCCTGGTTTTCTCCACACATACCGCTTAGAATTAACGCCAACAAGTTCAATCTTGGTCTCATCAGACCAGAGAATCTTATTTCTCATATTCTGGGAGTGTTCTCCATATGTTTTTTGGTAAACTCTCTGCGGGCTTTCATATGTCTTGCACTGAGGAGAGGCTTCCGTCGGGCAACTCTACCATAAAGCCCTGACTGGTGGAGGGCTGCAGTGATAGTTGACTTTGTGGAACTTTCTCCCATCTCCCTACTGCATCTCTGGAGCTCAGCCACAGTGATCTTTGGGTTCTTCTTTACCTCTCTCACCAAGGCTCTTCTCCCACGATTGCTCAGTTTGGCTGGACGGCCAGGTCTAGGAAGAGTTCTGGTCGTCCCAAACTTCTTCCATTTAAAGATTATGGAGGCCATTGTGCTCTTAGGAACCTTCAGTGCTGCAGAAATTATTTTGTAACCTTGGCCAGATATGTGCCTTGCCACAATTCTGTCTCTGAGCTCCTTGGGCAGTTCCTTCGACCTCATGATTCTTATTTGCTCTGACATGCACTGTGAGCTGTAAGGTCTTATAGAGACTGGTGTGTGCCTTTCCTAATCGAGTCCAATCAGTTTAATTAAACACAGCTTTTGTCACAGCAAAAGGTCTGAATACTTGACCATGTGATATTTCAGTTTTCCTTTTTTAATAAATTTGCAAAAATTTCTACATTTCTGTTTTTTTTCTGTCAAGATGGGGTGCTGAGTGTACATTAAAGAGAAATAAAATGAACTTTTTAGATTTTTGCAAATTGCTGCAATGAAACAAAGAGTGAAATATTTATAGGGGTCTGAATACTTCCCGTACCCACTGTACATCTTGCATACAACACTGAGCTATTAAGGAATTCACAGATTCATGTTTTTATTTCAAACATACATGTAGAAGAGACAGTGAATCCTCATCTGTGGATGGCACACATACTCCCACATTAGTGAGATGTCGGACCCTGATGGGTAGCACACAACTGATCTAATCTTGGATGGATGGAGGTTGTCAGGCAGAGGGTCAAATCAGCCTCACAATATGTTGGATGCATGTTAATGTGTATTGAAAGACAATTAAATTTATGAAAAAAAAAAAAAATTATAAAAAATTTAAAAAATTGTCTAATCAACCAAAAATTTCGCGGACCCCCTGCAGTACCTCCGCGGACCCCCTGTTGAAGACCTCTGATATAGAGGTTTGAAATTATGTATAACTATCACTTTTAATGACAGTTTTTTGAAATACCTGACCAAAGCGGAGAACATTTTTGGATCACTATTATACGACACTCAGTGGATCCTATCAAGCCGTCCCCCGCGCTGTGCTGGACACTCTGACAACATCATGATCATGGTGCACCTGAATCACACATACAGGCAGAAATTAAAGTTACGACAGTACTTATAAGCTGAGAACTGGTGTTGGAGTTTCTCTGTCTGGAAAGGGCTCAGAAAGATCATGAGCTACCAACCTTCAGCCCCCCACTCCATTAATGACCTGCGTCAGGTCAACCAGCTGAACGAGTTCTAATATCATTTTGAAAGACAATGGGACAGAACGGAAACCAACCCCCACGACAACCAGCCCCAATCGATGAGCATCACCAACAACAGCTCAGCAGGGGTCTTTGACTCTCCACACCTGCCCACCAAAGTGCCCCATTCCCCCTTCACCAAAGTCTCACCCCTTTCCATCCTGGAGAGGGACGTTAATAAGCTCTTCAGGAGACAGAACATTTGCAAAGCAGCCGGACCTGACCGTCTCCCCATCAAGGCTGAAACACTGTAACGATCATGTCTCCAGTGTTCAGACTGTTTTAACTGTCACTGGAGACATGTCAGGTGCCAGCCTGATTCAAATCATCCACCATCCTCCCCATCCCCCGAAAAACCAATAATTTAATGACTACATACCCTACACAGACAGCAAAGACTGAAGCGCATCATTTGCTCCACCGAGAAGGTGATCAGCTGCAACTTGCCCTTTCTCCAGCACCTATGGGTCTCCAGGACTCTGAGGTGTCCAGCTAAGATTGTGGCCGACCCCTCCCACCCTGGACATGGACTCTTACAGACACTGCATCAATAAGGCCTGGGACCCTTTTGCTGAACTGCACTGATGTCCCTGCCTGTGACATTTTAAAATATAACAATAACTGTAAATTTTGCATAATCCCTCCTGTTTATAGTATTTATTTGTATAAAAAAAATTTGTTTCCTATTTTTATATTTTCTATATTCAAATTCCTTTTATGTGTAAACCTGCCGGCCAATCAACCCCAATTCTGATTAAGATTTTTCAATGACAGGGATGTCACTCTGGCTGCTAGCCACTGTCTGCTAAGCTTCACCTGAGCTAACCAGCTAAGACGTTTTACATCACATATCTGAAAAATAATATGGTTTGTTGTTCGGCTAATTGTCCTGACAGTGAAGTTAAAGACCTCTGTGCTGCAGTTTCTGTGATAACTAATATACAGTATTTTATTTACGTGTTAGCAGTGATTAGCAGGTATTGTGTCTCTTTACCTGGCTTGTTAGCTTATCTTCGCTATTCAGCCAGCTAATGAATTAACCTCCATGCAAGATACCAGCAGTAATGACGATGCTAGCAGGTGCATATGATTGTTCACTACAGTTATTAAACCGACATGAGCTGGTCCACATGTCAGAGAGAAGTGTTAGAGTTTATGGTGATAATACTTTAAAACTTAAGGGGACTGTGTGTGTCTGGAGAATAAGCTCAAACACGTTAATTATTTTTTAACATGAGGATCAATCAGCTAACCGCCCTCAGCTGCACTGATTAATATTCTGGTACAGGTGGAGCTGCTCTCTGAGCAACCACCATACCACAACATATCCTGCAGAAACCGATTTACTGTGATTGACTAAAAAGTGAATATTTAAAGTCACATCTGCATTTTAGGAGCAGCTGTTTAAACTAGCATAACTTCTCCTAAAGTTCTTTATTTAGAGTATTGGTGTTGATGTGTTGTAATGTGTTACAGTGAAAACTAAACTTGTCTGCTACATTCAGTTTTTACATCGTTAATCTTAAGCAGACTTAATAAGGTTAACATATAAAATGATTTATTTGTTTGTCAAATGAAAATAAAGATTAGGAAGTGTAACTTTACTAGAAAAGACACAGAGAGAACCTGAGGCTGATGACCTATTTTCAAAGCTGAAGTGAAGTGATAATGATGATGAACTTTGAAGTAATAAATGTGTATTTCCTTAACAGGCTAAACAATGAGGTGGATAGTAATGCTGGTTATACGAGCCTGTATCGTTTGTGAAACGTTATATAGTTCCAATCACATTGAACTTACACGTTTAGCTTTTAATATTAACCTGTTAAAATAACTATCAAGTGACAAGCTAAAACACGACTCTTTACCGAAGTGATGTGAAAACTGAGACTGAAGTGGTTAACTTGCTTTTAATTGTTCAATAATGTGTTAAATAAATCGTAAATTACCACAATTACATATTACAAATGACTTTTTGCGCATGTTAGCATATGTTGTATGATTATGATAATCGATAAATCACTTTTAAGTTCGTTGGGATGACCGCTACCATCCCGAAGCAAGACAACGCAGCACTAACAGGTAGCCTTGCTCCTTAGCCTGTGCCAACCAGGTACCGTGGAGCTCTGTGGGTGTGGCTCAGCTGTTAGTCTTCTCCTCTCTGGCCATATTTGAGTTAGCCAAGTCCGGCACTGGCAAGATGGCGCCAGGTGCAACAGCCACTGAGCCTCAAATTCATTCTTAAGAAACCAATGGGTGACGTCAAGGAAACTATGTCTATCTTTTTATACAGTCAGTAAGACCAAAAGAGGTAATGCAAAATCCAACCACTATGAAGGACTGTTTTGATGTGTCACCCATATCACAATAGATATCCATAGCCAAGGGGCAACTGGACACCAGCAAATGCTAAAATCCGCAAAAGGTGTTTCTATTCTTCTTAAGGCACAAACTAAATAAATAAAAATCAATGTTTAGGTTTTGCATCTACACAGTATACCATGTCTCTACATAGACAGGGTCTTCAGAATGTATTCATTCTGCTTCACCTTTTGCACAATTTGTATTGCAGATTTGGTTTTGGATGGATTGATACATTAGTTTTTTTTCTAATCAATCTACACAGAGTAAAATATTTTTACGGTATTTTTGTGTTCAAAATCAAATGTATTAAAAGTCAAAAGTATGTGGAGCCTTAACTCAGTACTTGGAAGAAGCCCTTTTCGTAGTAATTATATCTTTGAGTCTTCTTGGTTAACTCGACTTGGTTAAGAAACTTGATCTGGGCAGTTTATCAAATTGCTTCGGGGGCACACCTCTGAAGCTCCATTAGACTGGATATGAGCTGCAACTTCAGTTCTCTCCACAGATGTTCTGTGGGGATTTAAGTCTGGGCTTTGGCTGGGTCAAACGAAAACAGTCAGTGACTTTTCCTGAAGCCACTTTAGTGTTGTCTTGACTGTTTGCTTTGGATCATTATTCCTTAGTTGTGCTGAAAGGTAAACCATCACCCCAGTTTCAGTTATTTACTTGGTTATGCTTACTCTAAGAAAAGTTCAGATGGTTCTTAACTTGTTCCCTTACAAACATTTTGAGGTCACTGTGCTCCTGAGAACACTGAAAGCTGTTTTAATGGTTTTATATATTTGCCCTGATCTATGCCTCGCCACAATTGTAGCACCTAAGTCTAAAAAGAGTTACTTGGAGCTCATGGCTTTTGTCATAACATGCAGTGACTTGTTGGACTGCTCAAGCCTCAGCAGCTGATATGGTGTTCAGTTCAATTGTTGCAGTAAAGCAAGTTTATCATTTGTGAAAAACATTGCAAACAATGGACGACATCAGGACTCCAACAGAACTGAATGTAATTCAGCTACTGCCTGTCTTACTCTAACATGTCAACATTTCTGCTGTGAAAAAGTATATCCCAAAAATTCACTTTGCCACAGATGGAATCCAATTCGAGACACGTCTCAAGAATATCCATCTGCAATAAGAGTAACAGAAGGTCTGGCTTTTTCTGTAAATGAGAGTTTTCTATTTTTATTACATATCACATTTCAATGGTATCTATTTCAAATTAAATGTGTGTTAAGGTGAAGGGTTCTGAAATCTACATGAATAATTGCTGAACAGCTGCTGAATTGACTTTTACAATAACTTATGAGAGTTGTTGTAACCCTTGATGTCAGGTTGTAACCTTTGATGTCAGAGGTTGTAGTGTCTCAGGGTTTTACTTTATCTGTGGGGTGAAAAAGGTTGCTGCACCAGACACTAATGTCATTAGTGTGTTTTGGGGTTGTGAAAAAATGGAAAATGGCAGAAACTGTTTCTTTTTAAGCATAGGGTGACCATCTGTATGTGTAAAAAAGAGTGTAAAGGTGCTTTGCACCCATCTGCAGGTGCATATTTCTGTCTTGATAATGAGCCTTAAAATAACAGTAAAATACTGCACTACTGACCCTAGACAAGGTTTTTGTTGGTTATTCACTTTCCACTGTTTCAAGAAAGCGATCCAACACTAATCCTCATGACCACACCTCATTTTAAGACCAATATGTCCTTGGGTGCTCGCTGGCACTGGATGAGAAAATGACAAAAGCGTCACTCTAGGAACGCTTGAATCGCATCCTTTTGTTTATTATTAAGATGAGGTCAGTCTGCCGTCTGAGGTTGGTAAACATGTTATGGATGTTTTAGCAGGCCACTGATGTGGACAAGATTTCTCCTAGTTTACCAATAACCAGTCTGACTATAACAAGTTGGGCAGTGTGTTTGTGTGTGTGTGAGAGTTAGAGAGAGAAAGAGGGCAACACCAGGTAAAGGTAGTCAACAGAAAAAGGGGTTTATACAAACAAACAATTCATTCCTGACAGTAAGTCCTGCCATGCTTAATAAGCTAAATCTACTTATTGTAAGTCTTGTCGCCTCTGAGGCTGGGGGTCAATGGAAAGATGTGTGCTAAATCTAAACAGCTCATTGCATTCCATTTTTTCAGACCAAGGCAACCCTTAAACAAACTATACCAGTGTGATTTATTGAGGTGTTTCTGCATAGGTATCCACCACCGCCAAACTCAAAAACACATTCAAAAGCACTTAAAAGTGACATTATTTAAATTAAAACTTTCTCTTGAGTACAAACATAAAACAGTTATCTTGATTTTTGAGCATTTAAAAAAAGTGTCTGTACCTCTTTGGCTTTCCGGTGTCTGTCCTTGCCATCTCTATCTTTGTCATTGCTCTCGTCTCCAGGGTGGCAGGAGTAGGACACTGTCCTCCAGTCCCGTGGAGAGTTAGTGATGCTGGCAACCTTTGACTCAGTGGCGCTGTTCTCCTCATTGAGTGAGCGGGATGACCTCCTGGTGAGCATACTCTTCTTCAGAGCTTTCACCCTGAGGCTGCCACTATTACTCCCATCCGAGCAGCACCACTCTCCCAGGGGGCCATTGTCCACTTTGATATTGTGGCCGGTGGTGTGGCACTGGAAAGTGCGAGGTGAGAGAGTGGCGTCGAGATGTTGTTGTGTGCATGGGTGAGACTTGTCAGGGGTGGCATTACACCCAGATGCAGACACCTTGTCCCTGTGCCTTCCATTAGCCTCGGGCTCCTGGATCTTCTCATCCAGCTTGTTGAGCTTGGAGAGGACCTGGGAGATCTCACTGCGGACCCCCGACAGAGACTCCAGCTTCTTCTCAATATCACCAATCCTCATCACCAGTTTGCACACACTCGACTTAAGTTCATCGTCTGTGTTTTCCAGTGAATTGAAGAGGCGGTCCAGCTTGGACTTGGCTAGTCTGACCGTGTTGCGCTCAGGGGAGCTGTCACCTTCCGACTTCAGTGTTAGCTGAGAAAGAGACCCAGTGCTGTTGTAGCATGACGACTGTACAACTCCCAGAGAGTCACAAACACTCATGTCATCCAGAAAACGAAAAATGTCACTTATGTCGTCACTAACAATCTCAGAGTCCTCATCAGAGTGTTTGAAGGCTTGTCTCTCTCTGTCAATGTATTTAACTGGTTGTTCCTTCACCTTCTTCCGCTCAGCCTGCTCAGTTTGAGTCCCAATACTAGAGGAGCTGTCCCCTCCCTGAAAGGATGGACTGTTCATATTTTTGTTCCTAAATCTTTTGGTTGCCTCTCTTTTGTCCATACCCACTGGCCCGCTTGCTATCAGTGTTACATCTTTGTTTTTTATTCCATTTATTTTCTTTGCAAAAGCAGAAGGGGAAGATACCACATTTTCCTTCAGGGTCTGAAAATGTTGCTCATTGTCGTTGCAGATGAGGCTGATAGTGCGATGGTGGTTGTCTTTGAGTGGTTTGCTGTTCAGAAAAGACCTCTCAAAGTCTGGAGGCCCCTCTTCTGTATTGAGACTGAGGCTCTTCACTGGCCACGCCGGCTGCTTTCCTGCTCTGTTATTGTGCTTCCGGCTGCTGACAAACTCAGAGTTCGTGGTCGGACCAAAGTACGTGGACGCCTGTAGGTCGTCCAGGCTCTCGTGCTTCACCCTCTGACGGTTCTGGAGAGGGGAGTTGAGTGTGGGCTCGAAATAGGGGTTGCTGTAAGGCAGTTCAAAGCTGTGGTTGAAGAAAGTGGCAGGCTTGTGCAGCTCCCTCCTGTGGTAGCCATCAGCAGCCTTACTGCCCTGTTTGCTCACATTGGTGACGACCTACAACAGGAATCCACACAGAGTTAACACAACAATTTGCCTACAGAATGATCAAGATTTAGAATTACAGATTTTAACAAAACTACGAAGCCCTCCATTTTTTTTTCTATAATAAATGAATGGGTTTATTAAATGAACAGAAAAATAAAGAAATGACTGAAAGACTGTGTATAGCACTGAGTAAATAGGATAAAGTGCGGGTTAGGTGAAGGTGTTGGTTAGTAATCAAAGAGGAATTGTACACTAACCAACATGCTACACGCTGTCGCTTCCTTGTTTTCAGGAAGTATACACTCCTTCCTACGCTACTCCATTAATCTCAAAGTTGTCTGTGCTGGTGAATTTGAAAATCAAGATTTTACTTACGAAGTGATAGACTGATGCATTGTTATAAATTAACCTAGACAACACATACAACTATAACTATGCATTTGAAGTAAAACAAAAATTATATAATCTGCTCCACACTGAACAACTATGACAATAGAAATGTAAAACTGAAAAGTACAACTGTGCCATTGAGCATTCATCATTTAAAACTAAGTTAATCTTGCTGAAAGTTTTTTGTAATACTTAATGTGACATTACTAGTTAAAATCAACTAGAGCGGCAACCTTTACTATCGAAAGAGCCATTTTGCCACCTCTTCCACCATATAAACTTATTGTGGAGCCACAAAAAATATTTAATAAAGCATAGCTTATAAAGTTGTATTTATAGTTATACTCAGTGTTGTGCCAATTCACACTTAAAATGAACAAGTTCCAAGCTAAGGTAATGCAGATGAAAATTAACCAAGAAGAAACCCCCCCCCACACACCTCTCTTTCTGTCTGATTGTGTGCTTGTAGTGGAGGGGCAGAGGGCAAAATTTAATCATGTTAAAATCTGGGAAATTGAAACTCCAGCACAACAGTAGGGAGATCCAAAGTATGGGATGCATATTTGATAATTTCTATCGTATATAATATGTCATAAATAGCGTTTTTTTAAAAATGTCAGTGTTTTTCCTGGAGCCATAAGCTCATGGCGAGCAGAAAAAATAGAATCTGACGCCGAAAGAATCGGTGCAGAGCGCGAGGTGCCCTCTGCACTGCGCGGCTCATCGCAGCCCATGTGAACAGAGCAATTGAGTAACATGGGGGGCGGAAAGGAGGCGCACAGCTTTTCTTGGCGCGACGCGATTTCACGTCCGGTGTGAACCCGGCGAGTCTCCAAACACTAGACCAGTGGTTCTTAACCTTATTGGAGGTACTGAATCCTGCAAGCTTCATCAGTGCATTCACCGAACCCTTCGTAATTGGAACAATAAAATATGATTTCTTCAAAACATAGGTATATAATTTGTTAGTGCACAAAATGAACCATGCATCAGTTTCACACAAAATCAATGTGTTCAAAGAACAAAACCAACCATAAAAACCAACAAAAACATAACTCAATGACTATTTACTGCAAATCAATGTCACTTTTGCTGTTGCCTTTCAGATACAAGTTCAGGAATGCGCGGCTTCACCTTGGCAAGTGCCACTTTCATATCATTTTCGCAACAAAGTCTGTTCCTTTTCTTAATTTTCATGTCTACTATCGAAAAGGATTGCTCGCACAAATACGTTGTAACAAACAGTGTGAGTATCTCAAGGGCAATAAGGTATGGTACGATTTGGTGACACCAAAACGTTGAGAGCGTTGTTGTTCTGAAGAGTTGCTGTTGAAGCTGGCTCTGCTGAATGACGTACAATCACAACAGCCACAAGTCGACTACTGAGCGCACCAAGCAGCACAGATATCAAAGATAAGCAATGTGGCGTGATCAGCTGCAACAAGCTTTATCACTGCGGAGTGTGACGTCATGAATAATACGAGTAGCCTGAATTTATTTTGTGTAACACATTTTTACTAAGCAACCAAATGTTTGCAATCTGACACGGCGAAGAAAAATTGTGTGTTACCAAATTGTGGGCAGCCAATTTTTTGACGGCCGACAAAAACGGCCAGACATTGCTAGTGTGAACCGGGCTATACTGTGTGTGTTTTGACCCCTGCCGAACCCCTGAGAGTGACTCACCGAACCCCTGGGGTTCGATCGAACCCAGGTTAAGAACCACTGCACTAGACAAATCACAGCTCCTCTCCACTGCTTCACCTAAATTGCATATCGGTGTATATAAATCTAAAAACGGTTCATTAAATCGTCTTATCGTATCTCTCAACTGAAGGTCATACTGCAACACTGCACTCAAGATATTTCTATGAATGTTATTCCAGGTGAAACAAACAGTGCTAACAGTGCTGTCAGTTAGTCAGTTCAAACTAATCAATGTTTATTGAGTTAAGTCACATACTAAACAGAAATGTTAATTGAATTATGTTCAGCTGCATATGAGAATATATATCTTTACTTTATATGTATTTTGAATACACTGAAAGACTAACTTAAAAACTGACTAGTCTACCTTATATGAGGAATCTATAACCCTCTCTCTCTATTGGGTCTTTCAACAAGGTCCTACTAAATCAAACCTGTGGTGAGACGGTCATGAAGTTGTGGAAGTCCTGTTTAAAGATATTTCTCTTCTGGACACAGGAGTGAACAGTGAAAGGCTCTGGATGGCGAATGTGCTGCAAAGACTCCTGGTCGGTCGTGGACTCGCTGTCGATATCCATGGGAAAGTAGGTGCTCTGCATTTCACATGGTGGAGAGGGCGGACTGCTGCTGCGATACTGGGGCAAATGGTGAAGTTTGTCCAGAGAGACTGCTCTACATTTCAGGTCCTTGCTGACCCCAAGAAGGAAGTTGGGGTCTGAGGTGGGAATAAACGGCTGGCAGTTATTGCACTCCGATCGTTTAGGGCCGGGAGAGGCAGTCTGACCCACATGGTGCGGCTGAGGGGAACTATGGGGATGGTGGTGGTGGTGTCCATCCCTGCGGGGATCCATGTTCTTGTAAACAGCCCCTCTGTCACAGTCCTGATACTTATACGCATCGTTGTCAGAGCTGCACACCTCTACCGACTTGTTCTTGTGGAACTTGGGCCTGTGCACTAAAGGGAGATTGTCTTTGGATATGCCTCCATTCATTTGGATCAAGTTGAACATGGTGACGATATCTGCAGCCACCATGAGCTTCTTGGATTGCGGGTCCTCTACAGAGCAACGCATCTTGTCCTTGAAGAGTGTGGCTGGGAACGCAGGATCCAGACAGGCTGTGTAGAAGAGCAGGCTGCGGAGCTTGGCCAGGTGCACCAGGTCAAAGCGGGCGCACAGGGACTTGCACAGGTCCTGGTAGGACATGGTGTGGTGCTTGGTGTCCAGCTCCTCCAGGATCCGGATCAGGAATTGAGAGTACTCTGGGAGAGGGTCCATGGCTGCTGGCTGACGGGAACAGGCCCACAAAACAGATCCTACCTCCAGAGAAGCTTTGTACCTGGAAACAACACATTTCAATGAAAACATTTTTAATAAATATTTTGTTTTCACACAATAGAACTCACAAAATCACACACCAGCAGGTGCCAGACACAATCAAAATGGCTTGTACTCAGCCAGAAAAGATGGGGACTATACTCGACATCTACAACAAGGGAATGTCCTGCACCTCATGACGGTAGCAGCTGCCTGGTCTTGTCGTCAGTAAGAGCAGGTGAATGGCTTCTGACACAGCAAGGAACCTTTCACTTATAAATCCCAGTCGCAGCCTATTTGTGCGCCATCACTCACCCGGAGAGTCTTTGTTAAATCATCTGATCAGCTGGGCGCAGCACCGCATCTTCTCACCACAGAGCCAACAGATGCCAGAGGAAGAGCCAGCCGACCACAATCACACATCCTCTGTGGTTCCGCAGCGCGCAGCCCCGCACACAGAAGGACGCAAGCATCCACAGCGCTGCATAGACGCGAACTTTAACGCATCCAACTATCCCTCCGTCTGCACGAGAAAAACAGCAAAACGCAAACCAAGCGCTGCACAGTGCATCCTCACATACACAAGTGGATGCTGGTGAAATGTGTCCGGGTGATGATGCACATGGATCCGTGCTCCTGGTCAAACCGAGCGGGGGGAGCCTGTCTCCGTTACCCGACGCTCCCCTCTCCCTCCTGGACAGCTCTCAGCTGCGGTGGAGAAGCTGTCCTGGCACTGGAGATGTCAAATCAAAAAGATTAAACACGATCTCTACCGGTATTTGCTTTCAAAATAAGAGCTCCAGAGCAGCTCTTCTGAAAAGGGGTTCCTTTTCCCCCAAAGAGATGAGAAAGAAAAATGCCATTCTACCTTGTCAGAGAGTGTAACAGTGCTGTGATGAATATATTTTTACATTACAAGTAAAATACTGCTTACTTGAATAAAAAGTAAGATACATTGCCTTTGCTAGAGTTCTTTTATTATACTATAGATTTTTTATTTATGATTCATTACTAATTGAAAGGCATTTTAATATTGGGCACGGTTGGTTCTTAGCTAATTGTTACCATTTACAGCTTTTGTGTAACATCTCTTGATAATTCAAACTTAATTTTTCAGTGAAAGATTGAATATCAGCATGAGAAGTAAAGTGGTGCCTCCTCACAACAGTTAGCACCATAGTTCATACTGATATACCAATAATATATAGAGCCTTGTGCACTAAAGTTAGTGTTCTTTTATTTGTTTAATGTTTTCGCTTTTATTATGAAGAACTGCATCTTACTTCCTGTCACAGCCTGGTTAATTCTGCTACTGATACAGCGCTTTGTTTCTACCTAGAATGACGTAACTTCACCTACAGCTGTACATTAGACACACATCTCCTCGGCCCCTTCACACTCACACTCACTGTTATGTAACATTATGGGGTGATACAGCTTTTCACACTGTGGAATATCTCTGCACTTTCACGAGTTGTAAAGATCTTTTCACACACCCCAAAGGTCCTTCAGCTCAAATAGAGTACCTGCTTTTTGTTATTGTGTCATATATTATTATACAGCATCATGCATATTTCACTATTGGCTCTTTGAAATCTATATAAAAAAGGAATATAATGAAAGATGGCATAGTGTATAAAACATACTAACTGAGGTCCATCTATATCACCAGCAAATGCAATGTGGCGTAAGTTATAGTGGTGTATGTTGCAGCAGCATAAAAACATTGCACATCAAGCTGAAGTAAGTGAAATATCACTGCCAAAAATTTACTTATTTTCATCTCATAACCCACACCTTTCGAAAAGGAGAATTCGTTCTTAACCTTGGAAATAATGTTGTAGTTTTGGAAGGTAAATTGAACTCAAGGTCACACTCAGGGAGCAGTTTTATTCAGTGTTTTGTCTTTAGGGTTCTTGCTGTTTCAGAAGACTCTCTACCACAAACTGTCAACTCTGGAAAGGGAGAGGCAAATTGTAGGCTAGTTTTCCGTAGCCTTGTCAGCTATCCTGAAGAGTGAAGAGATGTATAACACAACTATCTTGCATCTAAAAAATGAATGGTATTCATAAAGAGGAAAAACACAATAACACTGTTTGTCATGAATCGCCATGGCAGATAGAGCCTGCCTGAGCTCTCCGCCCTGAGCACACTCACTTGCATCTTGTTATCTGCTGATTGTCTGTGTATTTAAACCCTGGTTGTCTTCCCTCAGTTGCTGGTTCGTTGTGTGTTCCTCGTGTCACCTCGTTCCAGCGCTTTATCTCCGTGAGCTTTTCCTTGTATGACGATCACCTGTTTTCCTACCATTACTCATTTTGCCTGCTCGTTTGGATACTTTTGCTTCGTGTTTTTGACTACCCATGTACCGACCTGGACTGAAATAAAACCCTTATCTGCCACTTTTTCTCTTGACCATGTATTCTTGGGTCCTCCATCTTCTGGTACTGATATTACCAACTGGCCAAGAATGGACCCAGCTAGTTCGGACCCAGTTCACGCTGCTCTCCACCAGCCGGACGAACGGAGCTCTCTTCAAGACATCAGATAAAAATGGTTTATGGAGGGAGCTTACAGTCAGCCATCAGTTCTCAGGTGAACTTGTTGACCTCTCAGTTATAACATCTTGTTGCCTGGCTGGACACACGAATCCTTCCTGTCTCAGTACCTGCTGCTGTCTGCACCCATGTCTGCTACCTCCTCTTCAGTTCCAGTTCCCTCTGCAGCCCCGTCACCCTACCTTGTGAAAACCAGAGCGGTTCTTAGAAGAGTCGGAGAACTGTTGAGCCTGCATGGTGCAGTATGGATACAATTTTTAGCTGAATTTTGTTTCGTGCTTAAGATGAGATCCTTTAGAGGCCATAAAATATCGAGCAGGACAAGTTTTTTTTAATCTGTGTTAGAGCAGTGCAAACGGGTCTGTTGCACACAATCCATGTGAGCCTGGGTTTTATGTTTCTTATAATTGACATTTCATTCAAAAAGTAAATCTCTTGCAATCATTGAGAAAACACTTTATTTCAAAATAAAAATCACTACCTTAAAACTGGTGACACCCACACATGGTAACAATTCAACACCCCAATCAGTCTGAGCCTGAGTACTACAAATAGGTCTCAGGCTCACCTATTTTGTAAGAACTTTGCAAACATGGAGGCAGTAGCAGCTAGAGGAAGAGGAAGAGAGAGAGAGAGAGAGAGGACAAGGAGGCTTGTAAAGGTGACCTAAAAAGGTGACCTAAAATGTGATGGGAAGGAGAAGTAATCTGTTCTTTTTTTTACCTTGATAAAATATAGTCTGTACATGGTTTGTCTGTCAAAAGCCTGAATTTATAATTATAAGAGAATGAATCCCCATCTTTATTTGTTTTTTCCTTCGTATGACAGTGTGGGGCCAGCAACCAGCGAAGTTCCGTTAAGCGTAGGATCTGAGGAAAATCACTACTTAGGCCCAATCCCATTTCACCCCTTATCCCTTCCTCTTCGTTTTGCGGGTGTAGGGGTAGGTCCCAATACCTGTTGGGATGGAGGGGTTCGGCTAAAGGATAGGGCTTTGTGCCCCTCCAAGCTGCGATTTTTCAGACCGACACTTCCAATGGAGGAGTACTTGCAAATTTGGGAAACTCACAAATGTAGTATTTTCTCCATTAATACGGATTTAAAAATTAAGATGATGATTGTAATATCTTAGTTTAATATCATTTCTATGTATTATGGTAACTTTTTTCACAACAACCTTAAAAAAAAGGTTGTGACCCTGCTAGCATTAGCATTTTTTTGCATGATAATCCCGTATTTTCACATGATTTCAAGTCGCATCCCACCTCTTTGAAGACAAAATGCACTTGATTGAGCCTGCGATGACCACTGCTAGCAGCCTGTGTTTCATATTAATGAAAAAATGCAGAGCATCCAAGCTTTTCAATTTCAAATGTCATTGATTCACCTGCATTAGCATAGATATTAATGGATATTATAGGTTTGTCACTTTAGTAACTGCAACAATAGCATTGGCTTATTTAAGATCTCAACAATGTCATTACAATATCATCCCCGGCAAAATTGTCTTGTCTATTCACATCGACGACTACTGATGACCTGTCGGATTTTTGTGACGACTACTGATGATGTAACGGCTTCTTGAAGGGCTGTCCCACTTCGAAGGGGAAGAATTCAACCACTACCTCTTGTGAATCCGTTTCATGGGGCATGATAACCCTCGAAAACAAGGGATAGGGGTAGGGATATGGCCAAGGGGTTAAATGGGATAGGACCAAAGGATTATTTCCAAGAAACTTACTTAATTGAAACTTTCATGAAAGACCATGAGCCTTGCACTCTTTTTCTGGGCAATCAGGGGTGGTGAGAATAGCGTGGATTATTTATATATTTCTGTTTGCGGCAATCTCACCACGCCACACAAATTGTTGGAGTTGAGACGTTTTGCATACCTTCCAGTCTTTGTTTTCAATTTGATGTTCAGGTGGGACGAGTGTATAGTTAATTTTTTGGGTAATACAAACTAGTAATTGCAACTTGTCTGAGTCACTTTCTTTATTATATATATTTTTTTCATATTTTAGTGGCACAAACAATATTTCCAATCTTATGTTGTATTATCCTTTTTTTGTAAAATGTCAGCTGGCGGCGTCGATACACAGAGTGTCAGATACACCTGTTCTCTTAAATAATAGCATGTGTGATTTTTTCCCCTTTATATTCTAAATAAGATGAATTGTTACAACCTACCTTGTCCCTGGCTTGCTTTAACGATATGAGTTTGACATAAACCAACCGCGCCCCCAGCCTTGTCTGAAAATGTAGAATGCGGTCCTGAGTTGGTCCATATTCACATATCATCTGTCAACCGCCTTCATTTACATCAATGACACTGGCTTCAATCTGGCCAAGACTAGGCGTCGGGGGGAAATGTGTTTGAACAGAGTCTGTTCTGTTTCTATTGTCTGTTTTAGGGACCAAGCAGGTAGACCAGAGAGAAACATAGTTTTTTTGTTTTTATTAAAAAAAAGGTGAAAAATCTACTTTACAACAAATTTGGGCCCATAAAGGGTCAACCTAAAATGTTTTAATTCAGGCACCAATTGAAGACAAGATAACAGCACAAACTGACCTCCTCAACTGACACAGAGGGGAAACAGATACAGTCGTTGATCAGGCCACTTAAACACAAAGGGGGATAAACTAACATATGCTTACATTCAAACGAGCTACAGCAACCACAATACATGCCAGTGTAATTCCATCTTGTGTGAAAACTGTTGAGAATCAGCAGTCTTAAAAATGTAAACCTGCTTCAGACTGCACAGCACACAAGGCGTTATACCGCACAAATCCTGCTTCATTTCCTGTTGACACACACACACACACATCTCTAATTATGTCCCTGTCTCACAGTGAACAAGAGAGGGAAATGAAAATAAAAGCAGAAGACATTTCTTTAAATCATTGCCATAACTTGTCAAATTAAAGAATGGCCACTCACCTGAATGGGCCAACAAGTGCAAATATTCATATTTTTCAGAAACTTTGTGCAATTATAATATGCAACAGGAAGGTATCCAACGATACAATGAGATTTGTAGTCATGAACCAAAGTGACTTGGCCCCCCTCTGGATTAATCTTAGAAGCTACACTATTTGTTTATAATAAGCGACGACTTATGTAGTGCAGCTGGTAACCAGAACGATCGTGCATTTTGTGATAAAAGCATGAAATTTGGTACACTTATAGCCAAAGGCATTCTCAAAAGATTTGGATATGGCGCCACCATGAATTTTCAAAATGGCGCCCATGGCAGCCATCTTTCAAAATGGCTGTCAGTAACAACTGTTCGCTTATGAATGATGGATATAATATGATGTTTCAGGCTTATTTACCATACATAGTACTTGGTAAATGTCTTTTGGATAATCTAAATTTGTCATTAAATATTCAAGATGGCTGACATCTTCAAGATTGCAGCCATCACTTTTATGACTGTCTGATATGGGTGATCTCGGTGTCAAACCAGTATTATTTTTTATTTCCTTTTCTTTGTGCAGAATTCAAATTTGGAACTTTACAATTGGCCAGAAGCTTCCTTCTAACTCAGAAATGGTGACCACAATAGTCACACTTGGTGACCACTGGTCACCTACAACAAGATGGCAGCCATATTTCTGAAATTAAATCTATAATTTCAAGTACACTATCATCTATTTTATTGTAATTGAAATGTTACCCAATGAAAAAAAAAAAAAGTAATAGAGTGGATGTTGAAGCACAACCAGGGCACACTGGTGACACCACTGCTGTGAAACTCAGCATGGGGTTCAGTGCCAGCTAAACACACTCCTCTTATGGGTTTCCCAAAGGAAAAAAGCACGTACTTAGCCTACGCACGTGCCCATGCATCACAATGGGCACAAAGCACGTGCGTAGGCTAAGAACATGCTTTTTTCCTTTGGGAAACCCATCCATTGCCCTTTTCTGTATTTAATGTGCTAGTTGTGGTGTAAGTTAAGTGGTAGTGTAGTTTAGTTTCCTAAATGCTATCTAATTCTAGGCCCACATCTGCTTAGCTTACAGAGTTAGATGTAGTTAGATAGCCGCACCTGAATGGACAGGATGTGCCAGCGCGGGAGAGCCGAGCCAAGGGTAACGGGGCTTTATATGATTTTCATATAGTTACCCGGATGGTGTACAGATCGCACAGGAATTAAATGGTACTGGATGAACGATCGGGCTAGGTGTAGGGTAATGTTATCCGAACCTAGTTGTATCCCATACTTGAATGTGTTTCCCTGTAGTAAAAGGTGGTAAAAGGATAACCCCTCTGCCTTTACTGCAGACATTGTTTTTCTTACCTGACAAAATGTCGAAGAAGTTCAAGCTTGTGAATTTTGATGGTCAAGGACCATCAACATCTTGCAAAGCCAAGACTGACTGGAATCTCTGCATTATATGCCAAGAGCACACGGCAGAGGCATTGAGATGTCCTTTGCAGTCCACGCGAGCAGACAAGGGGAGTGGATACACTTCACTTGCGGAGCAGTTAATCCAGTTTAATGAACTTGGTCAGCTCTCTTCAACGTTGTCAATTGGAAGACTGGATGATACAGTACAGTCCTGGTGTCAACACCAGAACTACCTTCACCATACGAATGGGGCTGGTCAAAGTCACCTGAGGGGGACTATGAACCCTTCTGGACATGCCTACCAGATGCAGGCCAGTCAAGTTATGAACTTGTCTCATGCAAATGCAAGAAAGGTTGTGTTGGGCAGTGTAAGTGCAAAAAATCCCACTTACAGTGCACAGCCCTTTGTGTCTGTGAAGGCGAGTGTGACTGGTCTTCCCTGTGATAGACCCTAGGTTTCCCTTGCTTAACATGAGTATTTTGAGATAGAAAGAAGATTCTTAGAAATTCCAAAGTTCCCAAATCAAATTCTGCATCAAGATAAATGTATAATTAAACATAGAGATCATCCATATCTAACCAGTTGGCGGCCATTTTGAATTTTCAATGAAAATGTTCCACTATCCAAAAGACATTTACCAAGTAGTATGAATGGTAAATAAGTCTGAAATATCATATTAAATCCATCATTCATAAGAAAACAGTTGTTGCTGGCGGACATTTTGAGAAATGGCTGCCATGGGCGCCATGTTGAAAATTCATGATGGCTCCACATCCAAATCTTTTGAGAATGCCTTTGGCTATAGGTGTACCAAATTTCATGCTTTTATCACAAAATGCACAATTCCTTTATATTTTGGAACTAACCTCTTGTACTAATGGTGATCAATTTGGCCAGGGACAAATGTCATCACTACAAGCAGCAATCTGTACTTATATTTCCCAAAGCTGGAAGAAGTAGCTCCTTTGCCTAAACCTAAAGAAAACCTGAGCTCAGAGGTGAAAGCATCAGAAAAGATTTTTGTTAGTCATGCTCTTTGGACAATTAAAAAAAAGTCAATGACAAAAATCTAATTGCATCAGCATTTCTCCCTAGCCTCCACTCTATTTGGCTAAATTGAGGATTCTTGAAGCAGCTTGTGCATTGTCAGTAAAATCTTCCTATCACACAGGGAGGGTGCAGGAAAAATAATCACAATCTGTTTAACAGTGCTCTAGAGTCAAAGATCTAATAAGCTTAGTATGCCAGGTCCTTGCGGGGTAAACTTAAACACCTGGTGTGGATCCTCTCAGTCACCTGAAGTTGATAATAGATCTTATCTTTTAAGATACAAGTGCATCTCTCTATTTTTTCTCTTTAAATGGGCTTAGATAAAGGTTAAGTTTAATGCAGTGGATCACTAAATAGTATTAATAATAAGGTAAATTTACATCCAACAAATGAACACTCCAAATCAATAGAACATGTACACACATGCACACAGACACACAGACACACACACACACACACACACACACAGACACACACACACACACACAAGAGGAGCAGGCACACACATGGCCGAAAAACATGTAGGATAGGAGCAGGATATACATGGATGTATATCTGTTATGTCAGCTGATGATACTTCGAGGTCATTTCACTCATTTAGAAACCTTCCTGAGCAAAATAGACAATCCACCATGTATGGGGATGGCCGCCCCCCTTAATGCATTCTGAGAAGACTGGTCTAGTGCTCTCGGTTCCACCTGCCTGCTCAGCTCCCCCAGGGTTTGGGCCCAAAGAATCCTTTAACTAACTTCCTCTGAGGAAAAAACAAAGACTTTTAAAATCTTCTCCACATCTACTGCAGTCAAAGGTTTAACCCTTCACTTCGAATATATGTCACATTTATTCTAGAGAACACACATTCATGGGTACATGAGCAGTCTCTCCTCCCTGGATTGGTTGGTTTGTTTGGATTCAGGAGGTTTAGGTGCTTGGTTTGGTTAAATCTCAACATACTCACGGATTACTATTGGGTAAGGTAGCTCAGTGGGCTACAGCTTTTATGGGACATGGGATCACCTATTTGTAATTCATATCCTTCCTTCATAGCTGAGATGAGGAACGTTTACGATTATCTAGTTCGGGGAAAGGAGGCGGCTAATCAGATTCTCACATTGGGCGGCTGTGGCTGAGGGGTAAAGTGGTCGTCCTCCGACCTGATGGTCAAAGCGCTATATAAATACAAATCCATTTACCATTTACATTGCGTCAGGGGTCGAGATCAGTGGCAGAGTAGGAGGTGGGATTTCAAATTCTCAAAGCACAGCCTGGGTGGGATGACTTATCATTGCAAGGGTCGTTTGTGTTAAGGCTGGCCGATTATCTAAAGGATGAGTTGGCGACCAGAGATGACACAGATAGCTTAGCCGCGCTCATTTCCTTATCTATGCGTATAAATAACCGCATCCGGGAATGTCGCTGGGAGAGAGCTAATAATTATCCCTCCTTAATCACCCGGGCTCCACCAAGACAACTCTCAGTGCCTAGCCTCTGTGTAACTCCTTCAAGGCCTCCATCTCCTCCCTCCGCTGAAGAGCCGATGCAGCTGGGTAGTGCTCGTCTCACCAGCCGTGCACCAGCGATGCCCTGTGGCCTGCTTATGCATTTACTGCAGCATGGCTGGTCATTTACTCTCTACCTGTCCCTGGTACACTGACCTGCTCCCTGGCCCTGCCATCCCACCCAGTCGCCTGTATAACCTCTCCCGTCCCGAGAGAGAGGCCATGGAGAAACGACTCCCTAGCTCCTCCTTTTGCTTTGTGGCCAGGAAGGACAAGATACTTCTTCTTCTTCTTTGTATTTATATAGCGCTTTTCCAGTCTTCATGACCACTCAAAGCGCTTTACAGTTCAGTTTTACATTCACACACACATTCATACAGTGCATCTATTTGCAGCACTTTGTTATTCTATGAGGGTATGTTATTATATTCAGGGTTCAGCATCTTGCCCAAGGACACTTCGGCATGCAGATGGGTCAGAATTGGGATCGAACTGCCGACCTTCAGGTTGGAGGACGACCAGTCTACCCCCCAGCCACAGCCGCCCGTGCATTGATTTTAGAGTATTGAATGACATTTCTGTGAAAAATTAATACCCTCCACTTCTAGTTGACCAAGCCAAAGTCTGAACCTGAGAAATGCCTACCAGCTCATCCTGATCCGAAAAGGGAGAGGAGTGGAAAACAGCCTTTGAGACAACCCTGGGTCAATACCTGGTCATGCCATTCGGAATCACCAACACCCCTGATATTTTTCAAGCCCTTTTCAATGACGTCCTGTTATCTTAATCTTCTTCCGGAGTATGGAGGAACACGTCCAACATGTACGGTTATTACTCTGCCACCTCTTGGAAGCAAGCTTTATGTGAAGGCGGAGGAGGGTGAATATCATGTAACATCTGAGAGCTTTTTGGGTTTCATCATCAAACATGGGCAGGTGAAGAAAGACCCAGTCAGCTCAGGCCGTTACTCCACACCTAGTGACAATCACCTGATCATCAATCATCAATCAATCAATTAAATTTTACTTGTATAGCCCATTTTCACAAACCTCAATTTGTCTCATAGGGTTTTAACAAGGTGCGACATCCTCTGCCCTTAACCCTAAACAAGTGTAAAAAAAGAAAAAAACTTTTAACAGGGTAAAAAGAACGTAGAAAGATAAGAGCCACATGTGAGTGATCCCTCTCCCAGGACGGATAGAAGTCACGTTTTAAGGAGAACATCAGCAAGATAAGGGTTTTTGCAGCATTGATTAAAATAAACACTTAGATTAGCTGAGAGGGATTGGAATTCTTCCTCGCTGACGGACGCTTTTTTAAAATGGCCTCTCTGACATCATGAAGGATGAGCTGGCGGCACGGGATCCTCCGGCTGATTTGAACACACTCAGGATGGCTGCTGGCATTATCCGTCCTTATTCATCCCCTGCTGGAGCTGGATTATTTTTCGTGGACAAGAAGGACAAGACCCTCCGGCCCTGCATTGATAACCGTGGCCTGAACAACATCACCATTAAAAACAAGTACCCCCTCCCACTTATCTCTTCTGCATTTTAACTGTTGCAAGGGCAACCATCCTTGTCTTTCCAGAACCAGAGCGCCAGTTTATTGTGGAGGTGGACACATCGGACTCCAGGGTGGGAGCATTCCTCTCCCAAAGTCAAAGAATGTCAAGCCTGATGCCCTGTCCCGTCAGTTCCAGTCAGACAGTTGTTCCTCACCAACTGAAAGCATCCTCTCCTCCAAAGTGGTCATCGGCGTTGTAACCTGGGCAGTGTTGGTCAAGTTACTTCTAAAAAGTAATTAGTTACAGTTACAAATTACTTCTCCCAAAAAGTAATTGAGTTAGTAACTCAGTTACCACATTGTTAGAGTAATTAGTTACTCAGCAAAGTAACTGTGGCGTTATTTTTCATGTTTTATAACGCTGTTACGTTCTGTAACATCTTTAACGTCAAAGATGTTTATATTAACTGATTGAAGAATAAAAACACTATATACAGTATTTTAGAACATTTGGTATTTATTTGAACTCAATAGATTGCAGCCTGCCATATGATGCATAGAATTAAAACATATAAAAATAAATATTGAAAATAAAATTCAAGTGCAAATGTAAACTTGGGTAAAAAGAAACAAAGGAAAATCTGGCCATTAAGTAGTGTGAGAAGTAGTGCCGGTACTTCCAGTTATTGAACGCTACTTTTGAATTTCCCTGGCTCGTCGCCATTGTCGCTGTCTTGAGCTGTAGTCAGAGCGTGCAGTGAGACAGCTCTCTCCACGCAGCTGGGGTGTAATATTGTAACGGATCAAACAGCGTCGGGGACTGCGGAGTCGCTGCCGGTTGAGATCGCCGACTGACCGCTTCATTCAACCAAATTGTAGTAACGCGCCACTTTACATTATCAATAACGATAACGGCGTTGTAACGATGACAAAAGTAATTAATTAGATTACTCCGTTACTGAAAAAGAACTCGCCGTTATACTTAAACGCCGTTACTCCCAACACTGAACCTGGGACATTGAAGATGTGGTGAAGCAGGGTCAGGCGGATCACCCAGCGCCTGGCCTGAAAATCGTCTGTTTGTCCCCGTGAATCTCCGCTCCCAGGTACTCCAGTGGGAACACTGTTCTCGCATTGCCTGTCACCCAGGGGTTAGACGCAGCCTAGCTCTGTTGAGGCAACGCTTCTGGTGGGGTTCTATGGAGAAGGACACTAAGGAGTTTATTGTGAACTGTCATTTAGATTTATTCCCAGCACAAGAGTGCCCGCCAGGCTCCTTCAGGTCTGCTCCAGTCACTGCCCATTCCTCATCGTCCATGGTCTCACATCTCTCTTGACTTCGTCCCTGGACTTCCTCCATCAGACGGTAACATCACTATTCTTAACATTGTGGGTAGAGAGGCAAACCGGAACTGCATCCCGGCGCCCCACTACACTCCTGGCCGGCTGGTTTGGCTGTCCCCTCGTCACCATCCACTCCGGAGTCCATCCACGGGTTGCGGGTCCTTTTCCAATTGCCAGGGTCTCCGCCATGATGGTCCATCCAACATTCCATGTCTCCAAGCTCAAACCTGTTAAAGAAAGCTGGCTTCAGCCGGCCTCCAGCAGTCAGATCCAGTTAGAAACTAGCTGGTGAAGATATGACAAGACAAGATAGATTGTATTAGTCCTGAGGGAAATTATTGTGCCAGCTTGCAGTTTATGTAACACAATATACAATAAAGTACAGTACAATGAAGCAATCAAGTACGAAGTCTAAAAATATAGTTAAACATAAAAAGTGTGTATACCAAGTCAATGCAGAGCCAGTGCCGAATAGAACAACAATGGAAATTAAAATATAAAAAGAACATATTGGAGCATTGAGAGCTTGCCTGACCTCAGGAGGTCAGAGCTAAACGAGTGTGAATATTGCGCTTACCTTCATCAGGTGGAGAGAAGAACATGTGCAATACTGGGCTTGTCTATGTTGCCAATATTGCTGCTTGCTAACACATTGTGATTGAAGTTTTCTGGAAGCTGGTGAAAGGAGAACTCAGGCAGCAGCTGATGTCTCAATGTAGACTTGATGCATCAAGGAGACCAGCAGTTAACATTGATTCTGTGTAATCCTGATCTGTTTCTCTGCTATTTCTGTTTGCTCTCTTTTTGACCAATTATTGTAAGGTGAGGTAAGGTAGGGTAAGAAGGGCAGCTGTGGCCAAGGGGGTAGAGCGAGCGTCCTCTACTCTCAAAGAAAAAGTGCTGTCCATCGATGCACTGTATGTGTGAATGGCAGCAAACTCTGCTGTAAAGAGTGATCATCAAAATGACAAAAGCAGTATATAAATACAGACAATTTACCATATGTCTCCAGCTACAGTTTATTTACTATGTTACATAAACTTGGCTGTCACCCTTAATGTCCTGTTCTAAACTCTGTCAGTTTATCTAAATGTTAGCATGTCCTTAAAATGGATCAACACATCATTAAATATGAATACTGGGAGTCCACAGTATTACAACTGACTCATCAGAGTTTCATGTATACAGTATTTGTAAGGTGTTCATATAAATGCAGAATTTAAAACAAGTTGAAAAGGTTAAAAACTAATGATCTAATGAGACGCAAACCTGACCCTTAAAACCACATAATTAACTAATTTCTTCCAGATTTTGAGCTGAATCTCATTGCCTCATTTAATCTTCATGAAGAGTGAGGTAAAGTATTATCTATCAATGAATAACATAAATCCTGAACAGCCTTTATCTATATTTGATACTTTGTCACAATAAGATATACGTTTATGTATTTCTAGTGTATAGCAGTTTTCTGTGAGGACAGGAAGAGGAGAGCAGTCTTCATTCTGCTTTAATTGTATCATCCACATATCTCAGTGGGTAAGTTCTTTTTCACAAGTACAATCACATAATTTATTATTTAACAAAATAAAAGAATCACTTTACAGTAGTTGAGTAGATTAAATCGTTCAGATTCTTGCTCAAAATGGTCTGAATAGGTGACACAGAGCAGACAACAGTACATATATAGTGTGACTGCACAGAACAGAAAAATGGTTAAATCCCTCTAAAAACAGATTATCAAGTCAGTTCCAAATCAGCACCATAAAATAGACATGATGGCAGTTTATGTAACAAACACACTGCAACCAAAAAAGTACAGTCCAGGTATAATTAAGCATGTTTTCAATATATAAGCCTAAAAGATTCATCAAGAAAAGCCAATGTTGTTAAATAACAATACAACATACAAAAACAAATAACAGTTAACAATGAAGAGAGGACCGTCATAAGCTGAATTCCACAATAGTGAAACAGGTCATTAGATAGCACCTTAGAAAGACTGAGGCCTTTTGTATTACAACACACCCATACACACAAAACACACACAAACACGATATGAAGTATTTGACATTTGACCATTTAAAGATTACTACAACCAGTTTTCCTCCAGGCCTTTAGTGTCAGTTTTACCCAGAGGGAAAAAGCCTCTGAAAACAATATTTAAAGCAGTGCCAAACAAAGCCATTGCTCGGGGAACTCCATTTCCACCCAATATTAACAGGCAACTTGTATAAATTCATCTGCCTAGCTAGCCAGTAATAGAGATAGCTCAGCTACCTGTTTTGGTCACGTCATATACTGTGGTCCGTAGCAGTCAGGAGTCTCTTAATGAGAGGCTGCCTGGAGCTTCAAAGGTTTTTCTTTAGCGAAGGAATAACTCAACTGTGTGACTGGCAGCTCTAGGCAGCAGAAACAAGCAGTTAGGGGACCTCTCATACAAGTTAGATGGATTTTTATTTAATTGTCTCTACTGCATCTGTTACCACTGGCCTGTATGATGCTCAATGCAGAGAAGCACCAGATGATTATTAGCTCTGTGTACAAAAACGTTATACCTTTTTTTACATTTGAGGGTCTTTAAAAATGTAAAACCCCATAATAATACAAAAGATCTGAGATTGTGTCCCAGCCAACCGCCCACCAGAACTTAGTGACAAGGTGAGAAGTTGCAGATTATGGTCATTTATGTATTATATATATCCTTTATACCACTCTGAGAGCCTATACCACAATGTGTGATCCGACCCTTACAAGTTTATATGTACACGTATGAGAAAATGTCACAGTGCATGGGAGTTAAGAATTTGACTTTAAATTTGATAATGATTTATGTTTAAATACAAAATCATGCTGGTTTTCAAGGCAATGTAACTGCCTGTGAAACTGCAGTGATCTGATTTGTTCAGGATGTTGAGAGAATGAAGGCTGTGACACTTATGGTTAATATTGCAAGTGAACTGCTGGAGTGCAGCAGATACTCTTCCACTACTGTTCAGGTGCATTAGCACCACCCCCTGGACTAAAGCAAAGTTGACCCTGAGTGGTGTGAAGCCAGATGGTGATCTGGCCAGCAGAGATGCATACATGTGCCTAAGTAAAACAAATGTGTGTAAAATGGCATCTAAATTTAATTTAGATAATATAGCAAAACAGGATTTTAGACTGAGGTGCACAGTTGATATAAGTGATGAAGTTAAATCAATCTTAGAGTAAACAGAGTAATATTGGAGGCAAAATAGATTTAAATCCATCAACTGGAAGGATAAAAACTACGGTGTATGGTGCCCTTAGAATGAAAGTTCAATAATGTTCTGCTACATGGGCTATCCACAGCCATTAAACAGAACAGTGGATCAGTGAGTCTCTCATCATTGGCTGGGTTTAATTACTGTAATTCTAGAGTATTTTCACATGTCTCCTGATCTTACATATTATTACAGTATACTTAATAAAAATGTAAGCACGTAAGTTTACCGATATATAAACATATTTGCAAATTGCAACAATTAGCTATAATACAGTACAGCACAGAGAAAAAGAAGAAACAATGGAGAGAATAATTAAAAAAAGATAAGAAAAGATAGGAGAAGAAAAAGTTCTGGCTCAGCCCTATGATATCGCATAGACCTGCTAGTCAACTTCAAGCACGTACTTCATTTATGTGAACTACAGCTGTCTGGATTGGTTTTCCATAGACTCCTTTTGTTGAGAATTGTTTTGGTGTACAGCAAAAGAAACATTGGACATTTTCAAGTCTTCACCAAACTAGAAGCTTATAAGCCCATTTCAAATGAACACTTGTGTACTTGCCTTTTTATTTTTTTAAATACAAAAAGTTCCATCAATAATAAAAAATTGTTTTCTTATTTATTAATATTAAAAACATTTTCAAAATTGAGCACTATTCAGAGGAAAGTGGGTGTATTTGGTCATTAGCTCCTGTGCAGTATTTTCTTGGCATAAAAGTCCCTACAGGTATCACAGCAGCGCTGGTACCACCTCATGTCCTGACAGAGGTTCTTCTCTCGGATCACGCGACAGTACACTGTCCACTGGTCCCCCAGGCATTTGTAGGTCAAAGCAGCTGAGGAGGGTGAAATGAGACAAAGACAGCAAGTCAGTATTCACGTGTAATGTTTCACAAGTTCAACAAACTGAAAATTTTAAATTCTTGGTTTGTTATTACCTTCCAAAGCCTAATTAGTGTTTCTCCACTGTGTGACACAGTTGGTGAAAACACACAATCTTTCCCCCAATTACACAATGTACACTTTACAAAGTTCTGTCTGTGTGTTAATTGTTTCAGAAAATATTCCATCTGCTATCTGTAGCTTTGCAAACACGTTCCCACAATCATGGCTTTGTTTGTGATGACCATTATTTTAGCATTGTTAATGCTAATGTTATAGCATTACTACTACTTACTGTTAGTTGATTTATCTGTAGATAACTTTACTATATATATTTTTTTCTTCTTAATTTTAATTAAATTAAATCATGGTGCTACTTGCAAACAGATAACTTTTGTGGACTTGAGCCTCCTAAACCTCATCCAGGTCACTCCGGCTTCCCTATAACTTGCAGCAACAGGTGTCTTCCAGACTGGGAGGAAGAAGTTAGGAAAATGTCAACAAGAAGTAAACGGCTTCAAGCTAGTGAGGGCCTACTTGGAAAGGTTTGAGATTACCAGTCGGGTGGAGCAGGCGGCATTGCTCAACCCTTCTGGGATCCTTGATGCAGAAGAAGCAGGCCAACTGGGACACCAGGTAGGAAAAAGGAGCATAAGCAGCAGGGGGAGAGGCAGAAGAGAGTCCAACACAGGTTTGCTAAGCTCCAGTAGGAGGTGCAACAGGACTGTCAGCAGCCCTTGGAGGGTTCTGCAGCCACCCTGTCTCCCCTCAACAGAGTTTAGTCCAGGCTGGTGAGGTTCCTTGGTTGAATAACCCCCAATATGTAATATAAAACAAGGGTGTGGATTATGAACACTATGATCACTTAGACTCAAGGTCCATCAAAGCAACTAATTGGAGCAGAGATCCAATGAAGCAGAATTGGCTGATGCTAGGAGCCATGAGACTAGAGAGTTCTTCTGACCCAAAGACTTTACACACCTCACTACATCTAAGATTTGTGTGCATTCACAGGCATGGCAGCTCATGTGAGACAACAACTGCCAAGTTATGTCTGTGTTGTTCCTGAGCTGACACAAGGGGCAGAGTAGATGCTGTCTACAGGTGTAACACAGCTTTCTCACTAAAGAGCTATAGCCCTGGCTCCTTATGGTAAGTGTGCACTTGTCCTTTAGAGAATCTTCACATGGCAGTATTAAGATAGTGAAGTGGCCTGTGCAGACTCTGGATGATGCCACATGGTTTGCACAAAATACCAGCAACCTTCCAGGGGTTAGTGGATGAAGTTGTGAGAGGAAGAGAAGCATATGGCTGTGGCTGAGGGTTAGAGCGTTCGTCCTCCAACCTGAAGGTCGTCAATGCTGAACCCTGAATTGCCCCTCATAGAACAAAAAAGTGCTCCTAATAGATGAACTGTATGAATGTGTGTGTGAATGGGTGAATGTAAAAAACTGTACTGTAAAGTGCTTTGAGTGGTCAAGACTTAAAAGACACTATATAAATACAAAACCATATGCAGTGGCCTTATGAAGTTAGCATGCTAACAATCTAGCCGTGGCTAGCCCGTCATCTTCTTAAAGTAGGGTGACCAGACGTCCTCTTTTTCCCGGACATGTCCTCTTTTCGAGACCTAAAAAATGCGTCCGGCAGGGATTCCAAAAACGTCCGGTATTTTGCCTCGTTGCAAAATTTTTTTTAATAATTTTTTTTTTTTTTTGCCTCGTCGCATATTTGTGTTTCTGGGTCTTTCACATAGCCTACTAGTTATTTCGGCCTTCCAAGTTCTGAAAATGGTACCACCCTTACGTTCCACCTTCTTGCGCGAGCTGACTGTAGAGAGAGTCTGTCATTGGGCGACCGATCTCAGGGTTGCCAGAGCCACAATAATTATCCTCCAAATACGACTATTTTGAGCCTTTGGAACGTTACTTTGCCATTTCCAATCTGGCAACATTGAGCACCTTGCCGCTTCCACTCCGTGCGCTGTTTACAACAGCACATTACATCTGCAGCCATGCCTAAACGTAAATGTAAGTTCACGGACGAACTAAAAAAAAAATACCCATGTTTTCGCCTCGGCCGTGATGCTTCGGAAGCTGAGTGCATGACATGCAGAGCAGGCACTTACGTGTCAGTGGCAAATAAAGGTGGCTTAATTTTCTTATTTTAATATGTGGCCATATAAGTAATTTATTATTTGGAATATTGTATTTGTTGTCATTATTGCTTTATTATATGAGGAGGACTGAAAAGTTTCTTAATTTTCTAATTTTGATATGTGGCCATATAAAGAATTTATTATTTAGAATGTTTTATTTGTTATCATTATTGACACATTTAAATGCCACAAAAAAGATTTGTTTTACATTTGCACTTTGCAATTTTGTTAAAGTTCAATAAATAGATGTTCATATAGTCATTTGTGTCATTTTTGTCATTTCATTTGTGACATTTGTATGCATTCACATGGTCATGGTGCGGCATGCTATACACTACACCTCCCCACGCCAACCCCCCCCCCCCCCCCCGAGGAAGTGTCCTCTTTTTTACAAACTAAAATCTGGTCACCCTACTTAAAGTATACAACTACAGCCTCCAGCTACAGCAGACTTGCTGAGAAGGCAATGTCTAAACAGTTTTTCTTGTAAACACAACAATGACATACAACAAAGTGTCAAACATTACCACCCAATCCAGTCAAGAAAAAACCTTTTCGACGGCAGAGAAACTTTTTATACAACACCTTTAACCTGTAAAACTGAATCATGGCGAGTTTCTCACCTAGCCTGGGGGAGGTGATGGTGTTCACATTGATTTTCTCATTACATGCACCATGGTGGCAGGGTCGGTAGGTTGGTGGTCTCAATGTCACTTGGCAGTCTTTACCATGACGACCAGTCACTATGTGCATACACTGGACCACCCGTGACTGAAGGCCCTTCCCACAGGATGAGGAACACTGCAACA